>NC_051182.1:109562619-109780119 GCF_013339695.2 Rhipicephalus sanguineus | reverse complement strand
TTAAGTCGACACGGATTGTTGGAATAGCGTTCCAGAAACTTCGTAGTGCTTGTTTTGTGCCAACGAAACGCTTAGTGTGGAAAAAAAGATAATGTTTTAGTGGTCGGCATACCGTTCGCGCAATTCAAACCACCCGCCGATCATCACATTATTCGACGACCGCTGAACGTATTCGTAGATATCCTTAATTTATCAGTGTCACTCGCTTGTGCCGTGAGTGTTCTCGTTTTTTCTTTTATTTCGTCTTTAACAGTCTAAATACCACCTTCTCCACCGTCACAACCACGTTACACTATCAGGAGTACTTGGCCACCAGTGATTAGTTGTACTGATGGTGTACTACGCCATCGGGCTCTTGTTCTAGAATGTCCAACTGGTGGCGCACATCGTGTCCTACACTTACGTTAATTTCTCGAACAATATAGCGTTTCTGTGCATAATATTGACGTTTTAGAGGTTCTCAAGCATTGACTTTTCCCTCTGACATAGAAAGGTATTTGCATTTAGTGCCATTTTTAGGGAAAGTGTGGAATATTAAAACATGCGCGAGAACCTTGCACTCAAAATGGAGCTTTAATATGCTGCTGGTAAACGAAAATCAGGGCAATTCAGCCACGGTTGCACTCATTTCAATATACCAATTATGCGTACTATATTTATAGGCAAGCTGTTTGCCTACAGCCTATGCGTTCCCAAGGAGGGGGGGGGGATTCTATTCTGGGCTGCTTGCCTCCGTATAGACGACAGGAATGGAGACGGCGAAGCCAGCGCAGGGCGTTCACGACGGAGGAAAAGAGTGAAGCTTTCCTCGCTGTAGTGTGGTACACATTTCTTTGTTCGCGAAGAATGTGAAACTCCTCGCCAGACGGCGTTACGTCGAAGCAATAAATGCGGAAGTGTGACGTAGTGCACTGCGGGAAACCGGAGAAAGCGAGTGGGCGCAGCGCGCTCACAGCGGCAACGAAAGCGCGACTGCGCAAGAGCGGAGAATGCGATGAAAGACCCTTGACCCGAGGAACAATGCTGCCGTCACTCATGCTGCAGTCAGCATGCTGCAGTCACTCATGCTGTAGGAACGAGCGAATAGGCGCGTGCAGCAGAAATGCGATACAGCTTCGCTGGTAATCGGTCCCCATACGAATGACGCGGCCCCAAGATTTTTAACAACGAAGGTGTTCTTAGTCGACGCTTCGCCGTGAGCCGTCATAACCCTCAGCAGAACTCAGTAGTGTGGCGATAGCGAGACAAGTAAAGACAACTTGGTAGAGGGTGGCACTGGTAGGGAGAGAGGAACACTGGTCAGGTGGCCTTGTGGTGTGTCGACAGTGAGGCTAGGCAAGAAGGAGAAAGGACTGCGCCTCGCCGAGAGTGGCGAGAGAGAGATGCTCGCTCGCAGGGGGAGTAGGCGAAGCGCGTCGTTGTACGCGGTGTTATGGAACAAGGGAGGGGTGCAAAGCGTGTTTCGGGCTAATTGAGCACGGGAGTCTGGCGCCGTGTCTCAGGATGAAGAAAATTGCGCCTTTATATTGCTCTTATGCAAAAAAAAAAAAAAACTGGATTTACGTATTCGTCAAGAAAAAGAAAGTGCACTCATGTAACAGACACTTGTTCATTGTTTCGTTGATACTTTCGATAACACGGCATTCGGTTAATTCAGGCATTTCTTCCGGCCCAGTGAAATCCAAATTCACGAGCTTTTACAGTGGTAATACGCATTTCGGGCGAGCGGGCGGGTGGAATGGGCCACGACCGCACTGGAATCTACCATAGCGTTCCAGCGCGGCCGTGTATGAGCATAGCGTCGCCCCATATATCAACATAGTGCCGAAGAGCAATGATGTAACACAGAAATACTGATAAAAGACTTGCAAAACATAGAAATACTTGAAAAAGAAAGAAACATAGAATGACAATAGCCAGACGAAGGGGGCCATCAGCATTGAATTTTCGACGGCATTGACGGAGTGGAGCTGGCTGCAATTTTTACTTCCAGACAAATAGTTAAACGCTGTATTTTTATGCATTCTTTCTTGGTTGCTCTGTGTCCTCGCTAGACAGTACGACCAGTCCGCGAAAATTTTTGACGCCGGGCTTCTCATCTGACATGTGAAGAGCTTTTACTGTACAACTGAATCAGATAGTCTGTTGATTGCTAGTTGCAGTGTTTAGGCATTCTGCATTGAAGCGCGCTTGACCGTCAGACATACGCGAATAACACCTCCTTTTCTGTTTCTCTAAGGTGGAGCCGAAACGTGCAAAGACAATCTCAGTCTCACAAGTCCGGTTTTTCTGAACTTGTGGAGGCGCTTCAAGTTTCTTGACAAGCTGATTCAGGTGAGTTCAAATATTTCTACTCGCAAAAAAGGCAAAAAAATTCCAATCAATTCATCCCTGCATACAGAAGAGGTAGGAAGATCATGCAAAGCAAACTGTATACGAGTCAATGTGTAATTTAATTACTTTCCTCTGTGGTTGCGGTGTTCTGGGAATGCATGCAAAACTGACTCGCATATTTTAGCGCGAGGGTTTTAAAGGGCCCGTGTCGCAGGAAATTTGGTGTCGGTGTGTTTGTCAGTGAGAGGAAAATTCGGCGTTGTCCGTGAACGAGATATACTCATGGATGCAAAGAATGAAAATGAGGGTTTGAGGGTTCGAGACAGTATCACACCCAGGAATTCTGCGTGGTAGTCAAGAGTTCTATCACAGGACCGCACCAGTGCTTGAAATTGCTTTGGAAGAAGGCCCAACACAGTTGTCATACCGGGAGAGGAGTCACGTTAGCATGCGTAATGTTGCTTGGCAGAAGCGTAGAATCGCACCAAGTGTCACACCACGTGAATTCCTAACGAGTCACATGTTTAAAGCACTCTCCTGTTAAAAAAAATCACAGCATATCCACGGAGTGAATGATGATGAGTGGGCGAAGCTGCGGAGGTTCATCGGTAAACCGTGAATCTTCCGTGAATTCTGCCCAGTACATCATCACCGACGTGAGATCGGGCGTGTTTATACTAAAGGTTCGATGAGAGTTATGACGACTTGCAGCTCACTTTAATTTTACATGTACGCTGTGAATTTTCATTGTTTAGAAAACCATTGCTTTAGAAAACATCTGGCGTCTTCCGTTAAGCAGCTGGCGTCTTTTCGTTTTGCTTTTAGAAAACATCTGGTGTCTTTCGTTGGTTTACTTCATCAATCAACGGCGTTTTGAACAAAATTTTTATTGTTTAATCACGCACAGGAGAAATCTCACCAGGCACTACCTTGGAGGTAAACAATGGCTGCTAATGGGAATGAGAGACAGAAGAAGTCGGCTTTTAGTTAACGCGCTCGCTGCGAATTTTTACAGCGAAAGCTGTTATGAGATCATTTCACCGGCCGTTTTTGGTGCCGTAGTTGTCCGCCGCCGCCGCCGCTGCCGCCGCCGCCGGTGTCCGTATCCAGTATCGCTCGAAATAAGAAAAAAAACGAAATAAGAAAAAATTCCAGGATGGAACGAGGTTCGAACCTGGGCCCTCTGCGTGGGAGCACAGTATTCAACCTCTGAGCCATGCCGGTGCTTGAAACTGCTTTGCAAAAAGGTCCTATACAGGCTTCATGTCGGGAAGGAACCACATTAGCATATGCAATATAGCGTGGTAGAAGAATAAAATAAGCACCAGGCGTCGCACAACGCGATTTCTGTAACAAGGCGTCAAACAATGCGAATTGCGCAACGAGTAGGTTGTTGAATGCTTCTAACCCATTACAAAGAGCTCTGCCATAATTCTTCATCGTCATCAGGCACATCATCAACAAAGTGCGCATAATGCCTTACATGCGTTTAGCAGGTACCACGGCTCTCTGTAGAATGACGAAAAATGGCACAGTGCCTGGTGCCCTACTTCTAAAAAATTACAATGATTTATAGCGTAGTGGGTTCCTCGCAAGTGCACTTGTATTGGTTGCCAAGGAAGCCCATAAGCGCATGATCCATTTCCTCGGGGTCTCAGTAAAATTGCAATGATTTATAGCGTAGTGGGTTCTTCGCAAGTGCACTTGTATTGGTTGCCAAGGAAGCCCATAAGCGCATGATCCATTTCCTCGGGTCTCAGTAAAGTTCTCCCCCCCCCCCTCCGTCTCTGTCCCACGTCAACGTATGTTATACAGCATGACGGGCGAGGGAAATAGCGACCGGGCGTCACCGAATGCAAATTGCATAACTGGTGGGCCGTTTAAACCTTCGAACCCATTACACAGGGCTGAGCCATAATTCTTCATCGTCGTCAGTCGTCGCGTCAACAAAGTGCACATAATGCCTTACAGACCTGTAGCTGGTGCCTCGCTTCTCCGCCGGATGACGAATAATGGCTTAGTAGGTGCTTCCCATCTTCACAAAAATTGTGATTTATGGCGTAGTGGGTACCGTTCCAGTGTACTTGTATTGTAGCCCCAAGAGAGCTTACAACGGGAACTAGAAACGCCGCTCTTCCAGCTTTCGCTGTGACTGTGCTGCGGTATCAGCGCAGGCCGTTTTTTTATTGTTCAACAACGCACAGGAGAAATCTCCCACCGGCACCACCTTGGAGGTCAAGATCTGGTACTAGCGTTAAGACTGGCTACGCACTACGACGGGGACGAACGGGTGCCGCTTTAAGGAGCTTCGCCCTTAAAAGGGTTCAGCAGCAATTCGTCATCATTATCATCAAAATCAACAAGAATTTCACCTAGATGCACAACTAGGCAGATTTTCGTGTTGCCTTACAGACGCGCTGCCAGTACATCTCTACTCCTTAAAATGGCGAATAATGGCGTAGCGGGTACTACGCAACTATACTTGCAGTAGGCGCCCTAGGGGAGTTTATAACGGCAAATTACACGCCCACAGACACTCTTTTCCTCCCAGCACGGTTAGCGTACATCCACACGATGGACTAAATTCGTCTTTTCCACCGCGGATGGCGCATCACGTGACCCTGCATCACGGATTTGTGCCAACCGTGCCGCGTCGCGGCCGTCGCGGACGGAAAATGCGAAGCTCTTTTCCGAATCCGGATTTTGGCGGACTAACACAGTAGATTTGGCCGATGGTGCGAAAACGTCATGAATATTTTGCGGTCGAAGCTTTCCGATACACACATAAAGCAAATACAGGCGTCACTTTTCAACTAACGGGCTACGCAATGCGCAACGAAGAGCTTAGAGATTCGAAGCGGGCAGCTCTCGCTTCAGACTGTGCCGCCATGACATTTTATCCGGAGAGTTCGTCTGCTCGCTTCTACCGCCGTCTGGATGCACTTCGCAGCCGGACGGGTGACGGAACTATCGTCCACGGACGAGATTTTCGTGTGGACACATCCTTAAGGTATCCCCCAAGAAGCGAAACATCGCGAGCGAATGAGAAGGCGATGCGAACGGGGTCTGGAATGCTATGGACGTTCCGCTCTTAAATACGAAGCTCAAGCACCCTATCATTGTTCCAGTGTGAATACATTAGCCCCATACATTTACTAGGTGTTTCAAGAAATGTGCTAGAAAGTCCTAAAGAAATTAAGGAAACGCAGTGGTTGCTCGATGCCTTCATAATTACGTTTGATGTGGTGGCAGACACCTCAATATGATTAGAGAGATAAATTACAGCGGTAGTCGAAGAAATTAAATTACTTAAAATTTCTAATCGTGAAGGCAGGGGGTCGGATCAGTTTGAAAATTTTGAGCCCTTCATGAGAAGAGCCCACTGCCGCTTCGAAATATTGAAAAAGCGAACGCTGGTAATTTTAGCAGAGTGATAAAATCTGACCAATTTAGCCAGCGAAATCAAAACCGAAACGCGGAATAACGCCACTGCCGTATTTTTCCGAGACGTTCAGAACGAGCGAGGCTCGTTACATTAACCATCGATCGACTTCGCTTCGTCGGTGTGCAGGCTGTGCTTGCGATTATAGCACGCTCGGTGCTCGTACGGTAACGAATGCAGAATAATTAAAACGACTGTAGCAGTGACGTCATTCTCGTCGTCTGCTAGTTGCGCTCACCTGCGCTTCAGATTCGGATTTGCCGGTGAATTTGACTGGCTTTCATTACGCCACAATTATTACCCGAGGCGTCTTTTGCGAAATCTCAAAGCGGCAGCGAGGTCTCCGCAAGAAGGGCTCAAATTCTCCAATTTGAGCCAACGGGCTCTTTCCACTAATAAAAAATATATATTAATTTATTTGCTTCAATTATGCTCGTAATTTACTTATCTAGACGTGGTAAGGTGTCTACGAAGGCATAAAAAGTAATTATGAATGCAGAGAGTATGTATAGGGTCTGTATAAAACGTATCGGGAACAATCTTTCTCTGACGTGAGTGTACGTCGCAGCGCGGCCGCAAATCGCATGCACCGCGGGGGGAGATGTGACCATCAAGGACACATCGTGTGTGCAGTGGACCCCTGGCGGGTGACTCGGTGCAAGCGCATAATGCAGCAAACGATTGAACAGCAGCACGTTTGAACATCAACTTTTGTGTTCGCCTAGACATAACTGACTGCCTGATAATAATAGACATCGCGACGATTCCCCAGCCCCATCACAGCCCCGACTTGGCACCAGCCGACTATTTCCTATTCGTAAAAGTGAAATACACCCTCAAAGGACACCACCATGGGACCCCATGTGCCGTCATAGAAGCCTGTGCGCGCGCCCTTAAAAGAGCTTCCGAAATCCTCCTACCGGGTGGCCTTCGAGTCGCGGAGAAGCCGTTGTAAAATGAGTGTCGATGCTCAGTGGGTGTACTTTGAGGACTTCTGAGGCGTTATAGCAATATCTCTAAGAAATCAATATCTCCGTTAACTTCGCCCGATATTTTGATCGAAACCCTGTATTGCGTTGCCCTCATTTCTTTAGGATTTTCGGACACACGTTCTGAAACACCTTCTTTGCAGTCTAATAAGCGAATGTTAGTGTCTATTAATGCATAGCACTTACCGCAGTATTCTCGTGTTCCTGTTTTGAGCTGCAACAATGTATGGTTTGGGTTACGCCCGACGCAATGGCGACGCTTGTGGTGGAGAAGTTAACCGCAAACGCTGCTAGCCTGCCGTACTGAGCCGGCATTTGTTCAACCCTTGGGTTGACAGCAGCGCTCTGTCACCACGCATTGATTAGCCCCATGTGTCTAAGAAAGACAATCAGCAGTCGTATTATTCTGTTCTTCGTGGCGCCTTTGTAACGCATTTACAGGGAATGAAAGGGCCCTGCAATACTTTTCCAGCATGGTCAAAAAACGCTGCAGCTCAATAGTCGAGCCTCTGAGAACATGAACATGTGAGCCAAATATTATAGCGCAGCACGCAACCTGGAAATTCCAACCAATTTTCAAAACCAGCCGCAGATCGCTCGGTCATCTCTCGTGAAATGATGCTATAACCCACATGACCGCGTCATAGACACAAACACCATAGCTATTGGCTTATTTGAGTATCGTGAGTTGCCGACTGAAAATAAGCTACGCGTTCTAAAAAAAAAAAAGAAAACATGAAAGTTGTCAAGGATACGGCGTGCGCTGACGAACGGACGTAGCTTCTTGCCCTCTTGTTCAACCCCCCCCCCCTCCTCACCCCTTCCGTTGTGTAGGTTGCAGCGCCCTCGCTGGCACAAAATGACATAGGAAGCGCTTAAATGGTGCGATAAATCTCTGTAGCTCTGCTCGCACTTGAATGATTCTAAATATTCTGTGGTAGTAGATTCTTCAGGCAATAACTCCTTTAGTGAAGTTATTCCATGATTATTTGGAAAAGTTTTGGAGGGCCCCGGTAATACCTGCATAACAGCTGAATAACGATGTCTGTGATTTTTCTTCAATGTATTTTTTTCTATATGTATCTTGTGTTATACAGGGTGTCCCAGCTATCACGCAGCACGATTTAAAAAAAAAGAGGAACGGCGTTAAGCGAATCAAACCTACAGCATATTGTTCCTAGTACACTAGAGTAGCCACTGCTATTTTTTTCGTTAATGAGGTTTAGTTAATTAGTCATAATTATGTTTGTAATTCGACAAGTACTCGCCTAATTGTCAAAATGTCAATGAGGCGTATGTAGGCATGTTCAAATGGCATCTAACTGCGCTACTTTCAACAACGTGCTAATTGCGTGCTCATTTTTTCCGGCTGATAAAGAAAGCCCGCTAAATATGAAAAATAACACGTGACTACGCTCCCACCCGCAAAGGAAACCAGCGCCCTCAAATAAACTTACTGCAAACAACCGCTTTGCCTGTTGCCTGTTCCGAAAGACAGCGTTCCACATTTTGGCGAGGGTACAGGTCGGGCGCCAGCAATATGCGTGCAATTTCGCTGGAATTCGATCCGTTCGGTAGTACGCCGCAATCATCCATATCTCACGGCCGACTGTTCTCATTGATAACGCGGCAGGTGTTCCGATTACGGCCTGGCTCTGTAAAACTAAGCGGTGCGTTTCTAGGCCTGGGAGTGGCAGATAGGGCGATACGTTTTTTTTTCTTTTTGCATCTTTTCCTTGATACTGTTTGCCTCATAGGGAGCCTGTTTGAGGGCGCTGGTTCTCGACGCGCGCAACACTCTAGTCACGTGTCACTTTTCATATTTCGCGGGCTTTCTTGATCAGGCGGAAAAAATGAGCGCGCAATTAGCACGTTGTTGAAAGTAGCGCAGTTAGATGCCATTTGAACATGCCTACATACGCCTCATTGACATTTTGACAATTAGGCGAGTACTTGTCGAGTTACAAACATAATTATGACTAATTAACTAAACCTCATTAACGAAAAAAATAGCAGTGGCTACTCTAGTGTACTAGGAACAATATGCTGTAGGTTTGATTCGCGTAACGCCGTTCCTCTTTTTTTTAAATCGTGCTGCGTGATAGCTGGGACACCCTGTATATTGCTGAATTATGTTGATATATTGTTAATATATCGATGTTCTTAGCGCCAATGAGGGGGCCGGCGGCATCGTCAAGCTGTCTAAATGACAGCATTTTCCGCCTGCCCCTTCGTGTCAATCACTGTATTGATGCGAAAATTAACGTCATTGTCATTGTCATTCTTGGTCGACAAAGAAGCGGGGAATGGCGGCGCGACGTTGCTTCGCATCGACGAGGACACGCGTGGAGGAACCATCCATGACACCGATATATCAGTTGGCAAAGAACATAAATATATCTTTAAATCTGGGGCACAAGCAAGCACCGGTGCCAATGAAGTCTCGCTATAGCACTTTAGCTTAAGAGTGACAACGAGGCACAAATATTACTGAATGAAGGCAAACATTTTCGAGGCAGAAAAACAAGAACCTGCATCACGACTGCTAAGTAGTGCCCATCTGGGAGATGTTAGAGGGTAGCGGTGATTCGGGGATGCCTGTTTCAAATATTCATAGTGTGAAAACTTACGTCTCCAAGGCAGCATGCTTCGTCAGCGCAGGGTCTTTCAGTGGATGCTTTACAGCGAGAAGTGTGCGGACCACGCACCAGGGGTCGCCACGGGGGCGCCGCGATGGAACGTATTGTGCATCGGGTGCAAGCAGGTATACCTGCTGCCGCTGGCCGCTCCAGAACGCTCCACCGAGAAGTTGGGGTTCATTAGCGATTACTGTTTCTAACGTGCGGAGGAGCACAACAAAGACTTCATATTTGGGGGCATCGTTTTCCTTATTTTTGAGACTTCATATTGTAGTGTCGTGGTGATATACAAATTGTATATTGTATGGGCTGCGTATGTTATGTTTTACACCTACTGGGAGAACGCTGTTCTATATGCGATCTTTGAACGCTGTAGGTTCTATATTGTACCCCTCTAAGAGCTAAGGAGTAGCCGGCGCCTTATTTGTGCTCCATCATGTCCTTATATTACGTCAATAAAAAAAAACAAAAAACGTTTCCTCTTGAATTGCAGGGACTGCGTCATAAACTGGAAGGCATGTTTTAAAACTGTGCGTTAGCTTCGTCCTCCTCAAGTGCACAATCATTTTGCCTGTATTTAAGACGGTGGCAGATAACTGTTGACATTAAGAAAGCAGCAACCGCAGCATCACCTTCTGCGCTTTCGACGTACATGGCCATGGTCCAAGAATCTTCGCAATTGAAAACTGTTTTGATCACGCTCAATTTAGTACCGTCTAAAGCGGGTATAGTTGGGTGCTATTGTGAGCGCAAATCAGCTGATATATCATAAAAGAACGTAAGGTGTGTAAACACGGACACTAGACAACACAAACGCCGACCATCAAACCGAAAGACGTACGGCGGCAGAAAAGGAAGTCGACAAACACTTATCTGCTCATGCACAGGTATGGCAGCGCCACCTGTCAATTCAGCACACGTGGGGGTCTACGTGAGAGATGACTGTTCAGGCATTTCATTTCTGCTTTACGTAAGTTTTTCGAAGGCTGGCTCACGTACGCGCCTCCACTCCATCGGTATGCCAGGCCTCGACCATTAGACGGGTCGCCACTCTTTTGAGTGTATAACAGTACGAATTCATCTACTTTTGGATTACATGATGTGCCTCCGCTCAGCGATCTCTTAGGCTCCATTAGCCTTCGATTAACGCAGCGGCACGTCGACCCTATCAAGAATTGGCTGCAGTTGAAAAGAAGTTGATATCCCACACCTGTACGGCAGTCAACACATTTGTTAGTGTGTTTTGACGAAACAAATGTCAGCCCTCGTGTTGTCTGCTACCTTCTCATTCTTACTCTGTAAGGCGGCGCGTATCTTACTAAGCTTTTCCGAGGAGTAAAAACAGCGTTAACGCCGCTTGTACTTTCCACTTTTTTTTGTAGCCCGGGTGACAAGGAATGAATGTAAGGAACACCTAGGACTCGCTTTTTACTGATGCTTTCTGCAACCACGTTCAAACTTAACAAAATTGACTTCTTTAAACGTTCACTGACAGCGGGTACGAAAACGAAAGCACGACCTACTATTAATAGACGCGTAACCTGCGCTTCAAGCTGGCGCTCAATTTGGACACCCACGACTTGGTGAGAGCGGAGTATGAATTCTATTTTTAGAACGCTTCGATGAGTTGTGTAACACCACTCTTGAATATCTAGGGACATACTGCCGGCACATGTAGCACACGTGCCTGTAACGTGAAGGAAATGTCTACAAACTGTTTTGCGAAGTTCTTTAGTAAACTGCAGCCGTCCTCGATTTAATTGTTTGGTCACTGAGGTAACAAATGATTTAAAAACAAAAAAATAATAAAGAGAGTGATGCGTGTTAAAATCAAAGCGTACAGATGGCAGCAAGGCGGCGCTATCTTTCAAATGCCGTAAGCTACAAACATCGAAGACACGATGCGTTGTACTCACGGATTCAAACGCGACGTCAAAATTGTTAATATAACGATTTGTATGAGGAATAGTTCGAGATGAGCACGCCAAAGATAACGTTGGCTCTAGTCCACGCACTGCAGTCGAAATTACGCCGATATGACCCGAGCTAAAGATGGTAAAAACGAAAATGTGTGCGTTACATAGCCCTATACTGTCCTATTTCAATATTGAGTACTGTACGTCTTTCTTATGGCAATAGCTTCCAACAAGCTTATTATTGCACACGAAAATTGTCGAAGCACGCGTGGACATCATGCAGAGAAAAAAATCTAATTTTAATCACATAGCCTACAACCACCTGGCGAGGCCTGTTGCCCGTGTACGGCTCAAATGTCACATTCCGACGTCACCGCACTTCCACGCTGGGCGCGGCGACCCAGGCGGATTTGGAATTTATCGCTCAAAAGCGTACGTGTCCCATAAAACTACAGCAGTCAGCTTATATGGGATGTCGTTTTTTTTAAAGGGAGAGTTTTTAAATTCATATATTTTCAGCAAGTGAAACTCGGTATCCGCTGCGATTCGTCTCTCTGACAGTTCATGTGAAAGAGGCCGGCTGAAGGCTTACTCGAACGCGCTTTAGAAACGTTTACGTTGCAGACATTTCCAGCATGCATGTATTCATGACATCCATGGCTATACGTGTAAGCAATGCTGTAACAACGTCTTCCTACCTCTTTGCACTGGTAAGAACGTATAAATAATAAAACGATTTTGCAAAACTTTGTTCCGGAAACTCCTCATCCAACGCAATGACTATGGAAACGCAACTTTGGAATCACGTAATAAATGACTCAGATACGTAATTTCTAACAAAAATGAGAGAAACCTTTTTATGGTACATGCATTTGTTTAGCTTCTTTGAAACGGGAGAACATGCAGAATGTTTTTGTGTGTTAAATCGAAATACTAGGCCGCTGTATGTTCGCTTTTGAAGCTCAGTCGTGCTGCCAATATATACAGGTGCGAAATTTTTCCACTTGAGGAGTTTTGAACATCCAGGACTTCATGCGTTTTTATTGCGTGTTGACCGGGCCGGCGTATTTCTTCTCACACCAGAGTGCATACATATGTTGTTTTTCGCAACGAAACAGCGTATAAATTTTTTTAATACGCCTACATGTTGTCGCACTGACGAGGTTAGTAGGTCAATACCCATATATACGTAATGTCCTGCGGCGTTTGGTTTACGCCAGGTGTCGGAATTTGTGCTTCTAAATAAGAACAAAAAAGAGAGACCCAATATTTGCACTGCACTTATGCTGAGCCTCTTAGTCTACAGCGCGTGGTCGCGCTTGTGCCAAAAGAAAAACACAACGAAAAACAAGCAGATTGCATTCTCACGCTGTAATGTATGTGAAATCGTGGAGACTTAGATAAGCTTGTAAAAAAGTTCTGTAGCGCTAGCAAAGGTCGGCAAACTCACTCATGAGTCGACTCACTCAGACTCACTCAGACTCAGATCGAGCCGTGAGTCTGTCATTGCAAGTTTGGGTGAAGCGCCGCGTAGGAAAATGGTAAGAAAGAAGATGACAGGAAAGGAGCGCCTCTTTCCTGTCATCTTCTTTCTTACCATTTTAGTACGCGGCGCTACACCCAAACCTGCAATGAAATACCAACTAGCCTGCTGAAGGAGGGTGTCAACTTGAGCTTGTTGGCATAGCTTCATCTTCGGAAACAGCGCGAGCACACGGGACAAGAAAGACAGACAGGACTTTGCGCTGGCTAACAACATCTGTTGTTAGCCAGCGGATGTTGTTAGCCAGCGCAAAGTCCTGTCTGTCTTTCTTGTCCCGTGTGCTCGCGCTGTTTCTGAAGATGTAGCCTGCTGAAACTCGTGAGTCTGTGTCTGAGTGAGTCCGTGTGAGTAATATTCAAGTGAAGTTGAGTCCGAGTGAGTTCGGTTGAGAAAAAAGTTTGGTGAGTCTGAGTCGAAGTGATCCCTAAGCGCAAAATATATTTCTTGAGTGAGTCTGAGTGAGCTCCACATTTTCTTGCTGAACTATAGTGATAACTACTCACCTTCAGCATTACTATCAGCCTTGTGTCAGCTCACGATTGTACTCGCGTCTACTCACACATACTTCAACCAATAAGCGCTCATACGTCTGCTTAATATTTCCTGATTAGAGGCGCGAGTTACGAGAGCGGAAGTGCCTTAACCCCCCCCCCCCCCAACTCCCCTTTAAACAGTGCTATAGCTATCTCGCGTTAAAGGGGCCCTGCGACACAATTTGAGCATGTCTTTTTCATCGGTTCTTCTGGTACTGTGGAATGCACCGATATTGTTGCGCAAGTGGCAACGCCGAAATCGAAGCGGTTATAATTTTAATTCACGGGATAAACTACCTTGATTTCGCACTATGGCGACACACATCGGCTATTTCTGTTACAGGAATTGACGTGATGTCATGTGACAGTGAGGACAAAGACCGTTCGTTTTTGACCGGCTTGACGCGACAAGTGACGTGCAATATTCATATGGTGGTAGCTAGGCCATATTACGGAGGCCTAAGATGAACAAAACCCCTTTTTATGCTTTCTCATAAATAAATGATTCCTGTTTCTGATATATTTTCAAAACAACGAACACGACGCTAGGTGCGCTGTGGAATGGTAATCAAACGATACTCTTCCGCGTTTTGTCTTTTGCGGCATCGAGCGACACCGGCACCTGCGAAACACGCAACGCTCAGTTTGGCACGATGCTGTCAACGAAAAAAAAAATTC
The DNA here is from genome assembly GCF_013339695.2 of Rhipicephalus sanguineus. Lineage (NCBI taxonomy): Eukaryota > Metazoa > Arthropoda > Arachnida > Ixodida > Ixodidae > Rhipicephalus > Rhipicephalus sanguineus. The sequence goes on along the minus strand of NC_051182.1, from coordinate 109,766,045 downwards.
TAAACACTTACCGGCCGACGCCTTCCGCGTCATCGGGCGTTAGCGTTTCGTCTGGGCCCATGGTGCCATCCTCGCGTTGCGCGGTGCTCAGCGACGCACTTTCAATTTGCAATGGCGTGCACGACATGCAAGCAATCACTGCGTCGCAAGAGCTCGCGCTCGAGGTCTGTTAGGTCTTCCAGACTCATTTGGTGCACTACACGACAAATCATGGGAGCGTCTGCTAGCTGACGCACGTGGTTTGTCGTAAGCATGGTAACAACGCCGTCAAAAAGAGGGGTAGCAATGTACTGTGTGAAGGCCACCATGAGGTGACATTTCCGGTATGTCTTTATAAGACGCGCGCGGTGATTGGAACCGGTCTTTGACGTCAGCGGGAGAGTGAAATCCGAAAAAAAAAAAACGTTTCTCGTCGTCGTCTGCTTGAGTTTTGAACTTTGAGGACTAATAACTTCACTTTTCGTGCACCAATTTGCATAATTCTTTTTGCGTTCGTCTTGGCATCTATAACTACACGCATTTGCGGTGCCAAATAAGGCAGTCGCAAAAGTGTCGCAGGGCCCCTTTAAGGAGTGATATAGCTATGAAACACCAGCAGTAATTGTGCAAGATCTAATATATCAATGTAGAGTACGCAGTCAACTACTTCTGTGAAGATGCGTTTCACTTTGGCGGTATACCGATTTCTAGGACGGAGGGATCAACGATGTATTTTTTCATGCTGGCACGGCCACAATTACACAAATCGCCTAAAGTTATAGTGTTGTAACGAGCAAATGTCCAATGACTTGCGAAAAAAGAGAGATCAATTTATTTTCTGGTCAATCTTTGAACAGTGTTGCTGTTCACGTCGCAAATTCCGCTATTCGCAGTGTTGTTTTTCCCGTGGAAGTATGACATTCGATCTACTTAAAACATAGTCGCCCACAAGTCCACTGACGCGCCCAATCTTGGACATTAGAGTCCGCCGCGTGACCTACAGGGCCTGGCAGCAAAATTTTCCTAGCGCCATAATAAACTTTCGGCAGAGCTGCTGAGTTTGTTACTTGTGGCAATTATTTTGCAGCACAAGCATAATAGATACTGAAATATCAATCAATAAATCCATCAATAACTCAAAGGAAGTGCTATTTCTCCACGTGAAATATGGGTGTGACGGAAAAAAAGCCGCAAAACCAGCGGCTAGACTAGACACTGACCCCCTGCAGTGTCTCGCAACAGCTTAGCAGGGTAAAATATGCAATTCTGAAGAGAAAATATTATACATAAATGTGGGTGCAGTACAGCTGTGCGAAGGACTTACAGAAAATTAGTAAAGAAAGGAAAGTGTTAGGGTGATATGTCATTACACGCAAAGCCTTCAATAAAACACTTCGTAATAAAAATAATATTCTCGGGTGGACTCAGTTAAACTGGTCTCTTGAATGCAAACTTGTCGAGTTTATTCTTGTTTTCAGAGAAGAATACGATGTGCGTCTTGGGAACTGCAGCTCTCTTCGCCACTTAACCGCAGCGCATTGCGTTAAAGACATGCAATAAGGGTGTTCCTGCCAAAGTACGTGAAGTTCGGAACACGTTTTTGGAACCATGCGACATTCATCACGAAGTGCATGTGCGCAGGGGTTCGTGGGGAGTTCATGCCTTGATATCATGACTCGTATCACGCATGTAAAGATAATGACAAAATTGTTCAGCGGAGTCAACGAACTTTCATAATGGTTCCGATGCGTTTATCGACTTTTATGTGAAAGTTATTTGGAGAAGAGAATGTATCACAGCAATACATGTAGTCGACACGGTATTTTCGGTGACAATTTTTCACGCGTCTTCATGCAGATCGGAATTCGAAATATTGCTATAAGATACCAGCAAGCGGCTGTTGACTCATGGTCACGGTATGGGTAGGCCTACGCCTGCGATCTCTATTGAATACATGGTTGTTAGGCTTGTCAAGATCTTTTCCCCGTGGCCTGAACAACATTACCTAACCACATCACCTGCTGGTGGCACCGCGCTTCCTAATCTTAAATTCAGCATGACGTTTGGCTGCAATTTTTCCTTCACATAATTTTAACGTAACAGTTTATTGCGAATGCAGGAACGCTAACGATGGAACGCTGGTAATTTGAAATGACTAGCAGTTTTAGCGTTCTGCTAGCAACTTGAAATATGACTATTGAGCCAAAAACTCAAGTTTCCGGCGTCAGCGACCGGTGACGGCGTGAACAGGAATAGTACCTAAAGTCATATGACCTCACAGACACATGAAATGATGCTTGCGAAAAAATGTCGCATCACGGCATCAGTGACGTCGTATTGCGACGTATTCGTGACGTCATCAATCACGGCACGTTGCAACACCATTTAGCGACGTTGTCAAATGGCGTCGCGCTTGGTCAAAGGTGGGCCGATATCCCTGACATACGTGATGCAGTCCAGAAAGCTTCAGCGTGGCGGAATGGAGTAAACAATGCAGCTGGCTAAGAGCGTCAATGTAACTTAATGAGTGCATTGTGAGAGCACGGGTTTTCGTCACCTAAAGGGTCCTGAGCGTCACCTAACCTAAAGGCACAGTCCCTTTCTGTCTACGAATACTTCGTGGACTTAGATCCAGTGATTAACAGTTTATATGGGATACATATTAGCACAAACAGAGGAACAAACACTCAATAAATAAGTAGCAGGAAGCAAAAAGGTCGGGCTCTGAACATGAACTGTTTAATCGAAAAGTGAAGCGAGGAGAATACGACAGTTTGCGCATGCGTACGCCAGTATCAACGAGGGGCAATCACATAATATGGTATCCCTTAGTACTCAACCAACTCGCCCACCAATAAGTCTGACTCAATTAGCGGTGTCTCAGCCTCGTTCTTTCAAGGTTCCAAGATAGCAAACAAGCGCTCAGCTTGGCTTAGGCCGCGCAGGCGCCGTTTCATAGCTGCCCTAATGTAACATTAACGTCGCCTGGATGCTATTACTTTCTTCGATTTCGCCTGCTTATGGTATTTACGAGGGGGCGATGAAAAAGTTTGGAACTCGCATTAGAGGTATACTGCGTGACCTTAAAAAAATTAGTTTTGAACATTAGGGCCCAATGGGACCCCACAAGAGCAGTCATTTCTCCCCTGCTTTTCAACATAGTAATGAAGGTACTGTCCGACAAACTCCGCGACATCCCTAACATAAACCATGCTCTTTGGCGGACGACATCACTATCTGGTGCCCGGGAGGCTCCCTGGCGGAAGTAGAGCAAGCTCTTCAAGCCGCTCTCGATATCACAGAAGCTGACCTACAAAACACCGGTCTGCGACTGTCACCGACGAAATCAGAATCGCTACTGTACCGGCAATCTCGCCAAGGCGTTCGTAATCTAACCCCTTTACACGAGCTTCCCATAGCACTACAAGCCAAAGACGGGCAACGAATACCCCGCGGTGACTCCATACGTATTCTCGGCCTCCTAGTCGAGGCCACCGGGTGCCATGCACGTACAATGACACACATCACAACTAAAACGGAAAACATGCTCCGACTCATCCAGCGAGTCTCATGTCGCAGGCAAGGCCTCGGCGAGGCCAACCTCCTGCGCATATACCACGCGTTCCTAATGACCCACATCAATTACGTCGCCTCTGCCCACAACTGGACAAAGGTGGAAAAGACGAAGCTCAACACACTCATGCGCAAAAGCAGTCCTCGACCACGGCAAAACACGTCCTCGACCTACGGCAGAACACGAGTACCTCCCGTCTCGACCAACTAGGTATGCAAAACGACATAGATGAAGGGATCGAGGCCCAGACCACGGCCCAAGTGGTCCGCCTCTCCTCCTTCAAGGTAGGCCGTCGACTACTAAACGAAGCCTTCATGTCCTCACACCCCTACCTTGAACGCACAGTAACCCTCCCGGGAGATGTCCGAGATACCTACGTGGTAACCACATTCCCGCGAAACGTCCACCCACACCACAACAAAGGCAGACGCCTGGCCCGCGCTCGCGCTATCCTCAACCGTACCGCTGGGAATCGCGGCTCTACCGTATTCGTCGATGCGCCGCAATACGGCGACTCCTCTACCTTTGCACTCGCGGTAGTAGATGGCGATGGAGCCCTACGCTCAGGCCACCTCGGTTAGGCTAGCAACGAGTGCTATAGCCGAGCAGGTCGCCATATAGCTTTAGCGATGACCGACTCCTCGCACACCAGCGTCTTCACAGACTCCCGCGTCGCCATTCGGGCTTACGAAACCGGCAACATCGCGCGTGAAGCAGCCCACATTTTACAAACACGAAAGCACACGGGCTCGCACTACCTCTCTTGGTTCCCTGCCCACATGGGCAAAGACGTCCACTCCCAACAACCCAACCTCAACGAAACGGCTCATCACCGAGCGCGAGAGCTCACCCGCCGCAACGATCAATCAGCCACCGAAGAGCTGGGCCCAGACATACAGTTTAATGACCCTTTACTAACCTTTCACGAAATCACCTCTCACTACCGCAACAACAGAAGGCAATACCAATTACCACACACAAAGCTCGAACGCGTGCAAGCGGTAGCTTTTCGCATGCTACAAACGAGATCGTACCTATCACGGGGCCGGCTGAGCCATTACAACACAGACATTACTCCCCAATGCCCAGATTGCAGAGAACTTTATTGTTCACTCTCGCGCATGCTATGGCAATGTCCCGCGTTAACTCAGGGACCTCTCACGAGAGTACGACTGGGAAGAGGCACTCAGGAGCTCCGAGCTCCACCAACAATTTAAGGCAGTCCAGAGGGCCCAAGAACTGGCGGAACGCCATCACGTTCCCACCCCGACTCGGGCGTCGTCTACGGTAGCGGCTGCTAGGGTGTCCCCCCGGATCCCCCGGCGGCTTAAACTCCTCAGGACCGATGCATAAAGTTCTTGACTGACTGACTGAGCACAATCTCCCCACACTCTAAAGCACTTCTCAGATTTTTCCGCAAGGTTTTGGATACCCAGCTGAAAAACAAAATACTCATCCTGGTTGCCAAGCCACCCTGCGGGAGTTGGAAGCGAGCTCAAGTAATCAAACCATGTTCCCTTGAGGTGTTTGTTGAAATTCTGAAATAGATAAATGTAACTCGGTGCCAGGTCAGCGATGTAGGGTGGGTGGTCCAGCTGCTCGAAACACAATCTGGAATGTCAGCCTGGGCAACACCAGAACTGTGAACCGGGGCGTTGTGTATGAGGAGGACACCTATTGTAACTGATTTGCGGTGTTTTTCCACGATGGTTGTATGCAGTTTTCGAAGAACATTGGCGTATTATTCGCACGTAACTGTCCTACTGTTTTCATGATACTCAATGAGCAGGATCCCCTTTGTGTCAAAAAAAGAGACTCGCCATCACTTTTCCTCCCTGAGCGTTGCATCGTGAACTTTTTCGGGGGAGGGGACCCCGGATGCTTCCATTGCATAGACTTGTGTTCCGTTTCTGGGTTCCAGTGATACAGCCACGTCTCATACCCAGTCACAAGGCGGGAGAGAAAACCTTCCGGGACGCTTGAATAGAGGTGCAAATGTTTCCTTAATGAATGAACCCAGTCGTGTCCATCTTGTGCTGAGAAGTTCCGTAGCACCAATCACGCCGAGACCTTGAACGTACCCAAAAGATCGCCGAAGATAATGAAAGCACTGCCATAACAAATGTTCAATCCTCCAGCAACTTCGGACACCTTCATTCGGCGATTATTCATGATAAGGCTGTCTGCAGACGCTGAATTGTCCAAACCGGTTCAAGGGGTCGGCCGCCCTTGACCTTGCTCATCTTCCACGTGCACACTGCCATGTTTAAACTCATTGAACCACCGAGTCACTGTAACATTTAAATAAGCACTAACAGACAATAATGCCAAAGAAAGTATATAGGGGATGTTTTTAGTAGTAAATGTAAGGTAAATGTGAAGAAAGAAAAGTGGACGAAAAGATAGCTTGCCGCGGGCAGGGACCGAACCTGCGACCTTCGATTAACGCGTGCGATGTTTCTACCAACTGAGCTACCGCGGCGGCCATCCCCCCGTCCACTTTATAGGGTATATATGTACATTTAAACGTGGAAGCGTTTAAATTATTATTTATTGGTATAATTAGTTATTGGTCAGCTGCCAGCTCGTAATAAGTTCCCGTGCTACGTGACGCCAACAGGCAGAAAAAGAGTGTTCCACACTCGCCGTCATGGCTACTGGCGGCGCTGACTGACGCTCCCACGTTTAAATGTACATATATACCCTTTAAAGTGGACGGGGGGATGGCCGCCGCGGTAGCTCTGTTGGTAGAGCATCGGACGCGTTATTCGAAGGTCGCAGGTTCGGTCCCTGCCCGCGGCAAGCTATCTTTTCGTCCACTTTTCTTTCTTCACATTTACCTTACATTTACTACTAAAAACATGCCCTATACTTTTATTGGCATTATTGTCTGTTAGTGCTCATTAATATTGTGTATAAGAAGGAAAACGAGCCCTTAAAATTAACACTTCTTTCCTTGTAACATATAAATGACATTTACTGCCATACACATTCACCATCCTACTGTGGATTTCTCTGGAATAACGTCTTTGCACAAAATTTCATAACGCTCTGGTGCGAGCTTGAAATCGTGGAAGGACGCCATGTTTTACTGACTGATACCGACCAAATAACGAACTGGAAGGCTTGGTATCCAGACCATGCTCGGCTGTAGAGATGACCTAAACAAAATGTGGTAACAGATCAATGTGCGATAGTTGTTTATAGCCAAGTTGCAAAACTTTTTAGATGCGAAGCAGCTTATGACCGAGTTCAATCCGGTGGTGTGCATACGGACCACCCTTACTGCAGACCCTCTCCGCACACCTCCTCTCCCCTTCCCCTCCCCCACTCCACTCCACTCCCCCCTCTCGCGCGTCTGTCAACTGCGTTCTCCGCTCGCCCTGTGAGAATTAACGGCCAGTCTAGAGGGAAGACACGACGCGCGTAGCGCTCTTCTCCGCGTTCCACGACGCTTTGAATGGATGGATGCAGCTTATGGCGCGGCAATTCGCCCACCTTAAGAACCTGGCAAGCCAGCTCCTAAAAAAAAATTACACCATGTCCCGCTCAAGCGAACGATCTCCCCGCTGCTTCGCATCCACACATGGTTCCCTTAAGCGGGAGATGGTGTAATTTTTTATCACCCCTCGTACATTACGAACAACCGATTGATATTACTTGCCAAACGCGATAGCACAAGCAGCCGTGCAAATTTCATGTGCTCAGCCTATGCTCGTACAGTTGTCTTTAAAGAGCCCCTAAACTACCTCCGATACATGCTTTAACATTTGAAGTAAACGGGCGCATCGACGCCGAATGCCGTCACGATCACCACTGCCAAACGCAGCAGTGCTACGAGCCGCGGGTGTCCCACAAGTTCCAAAAAACAGTCCCTTCTCCTCGCAGTGTATTTCTAACGTTACTGTGCCTTTAGGCATTCCTCATTCTCTCAGCGTTCTCCGGTACGTCAAAATGTCGTCTGCTCTTCATCTACAACACCTGTTTGTCCGTTTGTTGAAGAACGCGCTTGCTGCTCTTATTCCTCGCATGGCGAGGGCGAGCACTCGGCCAGTGGGAGAGGTGAGCCGTCGAACGGAGGAAAGAGGAAAATGAGCGAGGGCGTCTTTCATACCATCAAACGCGTCAGACTCGGCTATTACGGCACCGTCTCGAAAAATTCTCACGGCTACGTGTTCGTTGTAGACCCGTGTACAACTGCAACACCACAACTAAATTTCGACCCGTGGAAAGTTTAAGCGACCTTCAAGAGCTATAATTCATCTATATAGCACATAAATAAAATGAGTGTTGTTCATACCGTAGCAATACAACTAACTCTAGCCCTTTCAAATCACTTCATACCACGTATCAAAAATTCACCTGTGCCTTTTTAAACGGTTATCAGAGATTAACTATGACTTCGCATTCATGTGTCCTGTGCTTTTATTTAAGTGAATTACAGGACGCCATGCTTACCTCATTTGCCAAGGTTAAAAACAACGACTATTTCAAGCATGATCTTTAGTGAAAATAAGTTAGGCACGCCTATTACTGGCAGAAGTGGGTTAGATTTTCACCTTCTGACAAGGAAGTTGAGTGATAAGGCAACTTTTTTTCCTTCTTATGGTCGCACTTCAGTAAGTTATGATGTGTTGGCTGTCGTGTTTCTATTTAAGAGATGACCATGAACTTTCCCTTTGAGTTTGAAGAAAATTGCGCTGCAGGTCGCGTTAATGTTGGAAAAATGTAAACATGTCCTAGCAGCCAGAAAGTATACCCAGCCGTGCCTTCTGGGCGCCAAGCACAGGTTGAGCGTTGAAAACAGGACGCTTCACAGCTGGAATCGTACAAAGGCGTCATTAACCCGGGACAAGTGTGATGTTAGTGGAATAATGAGTGTGACCGAAAATGTAGGTCTCTAATTGACGACAATGCCAACAAGTGTACACCATTGATTAAGGAATGGCTCCGCGCATTCGATATCCCTGCGATTTTGCGGCATTTGTCTCCAAATTGGACGTGTTTACATAAACAAAGGTACGAGGACATCGTGTCGAACGCGCCACATCGAGCACATTTTTCACAGCTGAAGGAAAGTATGGCATGATTTGCTAAGCACAGAAACAGCTGGTTGTTTCAAGGGCGGTTCACCTGCATCTCACTCCTGGCAGAACTCGAACTCGAAAAAATAAATGAACGAGCGTATGCACGCGGAGCGTTTGGATAACAACGAAAGAGCTTCATGTTGGACCGCTGATCAGGGCCGATGTGAATACATAGTTGCGTCCATGGTCGACGTCCACAATGCCATTGTAATGTCGAGGATAACTGGCAGGTAGAGCACGTCAGACTGCACACACACGCACCTGTTCGATAAATTGACGATGAAATTTATACCTTATTTCTATTCACTTCGTTTTTACCACGGAGCTAAATGCGTTGTGATGGTGAAACGGCAACTTATCTGGACATTTTTCGACGCCGGTACGCAACGTCAGTTGAGTGACAGAGAACGTTGGGTCTGACCCAATATCCGCACGTAGACGTCGGAGTAAATACATCGTGTAAGGCCCGTTTCGCTGGCTGGGCGCGCGGAGTCAACTAGAGCGTAATGTTGTGACTAAAAAGAGCGACAGCTGCTTTGTCGGTAGTAGGTAAGTGAAGCGATGGTAGCGGTAAAGGCATACAGGACCCGCTAAAATGTTACGGGAGAAGGACAGGAGGGGAATGAGGGGGGGGGGGGGTAGACACACAAGCTAGTGACATCAATCGCCAAGACCACTGTGTGACTTTCGAGAACTCTTATGTCTCTCAATTACAAGCACCCCAAAAAGAATTTGAAAAATCTCGCAGTAATGCGCAGTATGCAGTAATGCGATTTATTACGAAATTGTGCGACAGAAAAAAAGCCCATGTAAAGAGACGCAAGCTCGACGTTATCGTAGAAAATTTAAAGAAGTAAGCGCGATGATTACGACAAAATAGTGATCTCAGCAGCATGCTGTGTAAAATGAACTAAGCGGTTCTTTGCGGTATATAGGTAATTGCCTCCCGCACAAAAGCCAGATTTTGTGTTTCCCGGCTTGTGCTCCGAAGCGTAGCCGTGAAGTGTCAATGGGAGTAAATCATATTCAGACAAGCTCATTCTGCTGAAGTCTAACTCAGTAAATCTAACCGATAGTTTTGCCTGAAAAAAAAAATCACAGCATATCCAAGGGGTGCATGATGATGAGTGGGGCGAAGCTCCGGAGGGAATCATCGGTAAACCGTGAAACTCTTCCGAGAAATTCGCCCAGTACGTCATATAAAGAGTGTGAAACACCGGGTATGTAATAAACGTCAAACACCGGGTTTATAATAAACATCACACTTTTATTGTACTGTTGGTTTACGTGGTCCCTTCATTAACACCACTTTGTGATCGGTGAAATGCTGGGAAAGTGTCCGCTCCCAAGCGAAAGAGAAAGCGCACCAAGAGCGAGCGCCATGGATGGATGGATGCTATGAGCGTCCCCTTTATAACGGGGTGGTGACATGTCTGCCACCAGGCTCGAAGAAAAAAAAGAAAAAGAAAAAAAACTTCCTTGTTTCATGTTGTCCTAATACCTTATCTACATTCGTTAAATCTATGTTATTATACCAAAAAAAATATAAATTCACGGTCCATCTCTCTGCCTCTTAAGGCAGAATGACCTTATTTTTCCCCATTATTTATTTGTGTACTTTATCTCTACTTTTCTGCCACCAATACTCTAACCGTCTCTTATTTCTATCGCGGACGTGTACAGCTTTCAGTTGTTGTCCCTAAAACCCAAGGCTTCCTGTAGACTCGTGCCCACACGTATACCTGGGGGAATATCGCCACATTCAATCTGTACATGTTCCATCGTTTCCTTAGTTCCCCCGCAGCATGTACATTGTTCTTCTTCGTTACTGAATTTCGCTTTATAACTACGCGTTCTAAGGCAGCCCGACCTTGCTTCAAACAGTAAAGCGCTTCCCCTTGAATTATCATAAAACCTTTCCCTCCGTATTTCGTTTTTTTCCCTTTCGGTAGTTATTCAGAGCCGGCTTCTTTTCCATCGCTGTCATCCAATAGGTCCCCTCCGCCTCTCTGACCTTCCGCTTAATGCTCCTTGTTGCCATATCGCCCGCACTGCTAGCCGTATATTTACTGGTGAGCCTCCTAGTTCTTTCCTCCACTGCGTGTCAACGCTTTTTCTATACAAATATCTGAAAACCTTCTCTGCCCATCTACTCTTCTTCATTTTCCTCAGCCTCTCTTCGAATCTCATTTTGCTCTGAGCTTCCCTCACTTCAAAGCCTGTCCATCCCATATCACCCTTTACAGCCTCATTTGTCGTCTTCCCGTGAGCGCCCAACGCGAGGCGGCCCACCGTCCTTTGATTTGCATCCATTCCTGATTGTACCTCTGACTTCATGCACACCACTGAGTTCCCAAATCTCTAAGAAAAGCTCTAAGAAATACATGAAACGCCATCTAGTGAGAAATTCATTAAACTAGAGCTGGCTACATACATACTACTACTACAACTGCAGAGGAGGGAACGACCACCACCTTAAGTAGCTTCGCCCCTAAAAAAAAACAAAAAAACAAAACGCGTCAGCGAGAACACATTTCTAGCGAAAAGGCAGGAAGATATTATATGAGCTGTGTTGTAGTTAGTAGAAAATGATTTCAACATGGAATACATTGTTGATAAGAAATCTGTGAATACAATTTCATTATGCCGTATAACCAAATGAATCGAAGAGACAATTAGGCCAGGAAAGCACAGATAACGTTAATTGTTGTCCTTAACTGAAGTGCACAAATTGTGACGCAAACTGAAATGAATTGAAGTGTAAGACAAATTACCCTTTTTGTTAGTGGGATTTGAACCCGCAACCTTCTAATTACGGGATCTGAGTGCGATATGACCGCGTTCAGATCGCATTATGCGATGTGAGCCCGCCCTTTCCGTCGGTGGGTTCAAATTTCAATGACAGAATGGGCACTTTTTCGTCCAATTCAATTCATTCCAATTTACGTCACAATCATGACACTACAGTTGAAGGCAACAATGAACGTCCTGTATACTTTCCTGGCCTAACTCTGTGTTCGCTTCATTCTGTTGTGCCTAACATATAAACTAGCCCCCGGAAAATGTTCAACGTTCGTTCAATATGGCGTATAAAAATGAAACAATAAGATTTAAGCATACTTTTACAAGCTCTAAGCAGTGTGAGAGGTCGATCACCGTGCAGCAGCTGTAATACAGGAAGCATTACGGCGTAAACTTTCGACAGATATAACTGCTGAAGTGCCGAAACTGCTGCCATGCGACTATCACAGGAGTGCTGAAACGTGCCATAGCGTTACGGAAACCACAGCTGTAAAACTGTTCGGCCGAGTGCAGCTGGAATTGTGGTGTCTATGCCGATGAACGCATCGCTTTCAGAGAGAACTAGTGTCCACACTTTTTTTTACCGGACGCTGCAGGGAGGATGTACCTGACGAAAGAGCTGGATGTCTATGACTGCGTCGTCTTCGTTGTGTTGACAGTGGTGGGCTACCTTGTCGGCTTGTACTTTTCTTTTGCAAGACACCGGCGAGAGGTGAGTAATATGATATGCGATACGCATTTCCTCGCGCTCGCGGGTACTCGTTTACGAGAAGGAGTTCTTATTAACATCCGTTGCAACTGGTGGCTGTTGAGGAAGGCTGGCTTCAGTCGAAAAATTACGTAGTGATGTGCATGTGGACGAAATATAAAAGCGAAAACGTCGAACAATCTAATGTACCATTACCTCGAATTTGTATATAGCCACGGAGCGCCACAAGGAAGTTTGCAGTAAGGCTAGACAATTTTTGGTCGCCGAAAGTAATCGTCAAAGAGTCTGTGCCTGCAAATCTTTACTACGATACAAGGAAAGATAACATGTACTATTTGTCTTATTTTCTCTCCCTACGTTTTTTTCAAAAAGTTACACATGCCTCGTTTGTTACGCCAAATTTGTAGGCTGTAAGTACCAGTATACGGCTTACATCATGATACGTTCCGAACGTTATTTCACCTGTATTTTAAACAGCAAGTGATGTACGTTACACTTACAAGCGAACGTCTAGCATGTAGCGTGTTTCCTGCCCTGACATCTGCTTGGATCATATAAACGCTGTACTCAACGATGTAGTTACGTGGTGTAACAGCAATGACCTTAACTATAAACCCCTCTAAGAGTCAGTTTATGATTTTCAGATCTTCTCAAAAACCTTTATTAACGTCTGCTGCTCTAACAATGGACTCGTAATGCTATCTATGCTTGTGATTCTGTTTATTTTCTCGGAGTACGTTTAGGCGCACCTCTTAATTTTGGTCTACATTTGTCAGACACACAGAACGAGAGTGATTTTGGTATTCCTGCACAAATTAAAGCTAGGCAATATTTATCCACTAATACATTATTATCGCTCTACTTCTCATTTATCCATAGTCATCTTAACTATGGCATAAAAACCTGGACGTACGCGTATCATTAGTACATCTCATCTGTGCAGCACATAGAGAACCAAGCAGTCCGTATTATCACTTTCAGCCCTCGTCGTTTTAACGCTATTTCATTGCTGAGAAATATGAATTTCATTGCACTTTTTTGTTTTTTCATATCAGCTGTCACTTACTAAAAAAAAAAAAAACGCCAGGCCTGCGCGGAAATCGCAGCACAGTCAAAGCGAAAGCTCGAAGAGCGGCAGTTCTAGAGCCCGGTATAGACTCTCTTGTGGCTATTAATACAACTACACTAGCAACGTCCACCCTAGGCCCCAAATCATAATTTTCGTGGAGTTGAGAAGCACCCACCACGACATTACTCGTCATTCTGCGGAGAAGCGAGGTACCATCTGTACGGCAATATGTGCAGTTTCTTGATGCGACGGCTGGGGACGATTAAGAATTATGATTGAGCCTTTTGTAATGGGTTGGAAGCTTTAAAGCACTCACTAGTCGCGTAATTCGCATTGCGTGACGCCCGGTCGTTATTTCACTCTCCCACCACGCTTTATAACATACGCTAACGTGAGAAAGAGCTAGAGAGAGGGAATTAACTTTATTGAGACCCTGAGGAAATGGATCATGGGAGCCTTATAGGCTTCCTTGGCCACCAATAGAAGTGCACCTGCGAGCAACCCACTACGCTATAAATCATAATTTTTGTGAAGTAGGCAAGCAGCGACTAATCAATTTTTCGTCATTCTGCGCAGAACCGTCATACCTGCTAAACAAGTGTAAAGCATTATGTGCACTTTGTCGATGCTGTAGCTAATGACGATGAAGAATTATGGCAGAGCCCTTTGTAATGGGTCGGAAGCATTCAACGACCCACTCGCTGCGCAACTCGCATTGTGTTACGCCTGGTTACAGAATTCGCGTTGTGTGACTCTTGGTTGTTATTTTACTCTTCTACCACGCTACATTACATATGTTAATGTGGTTCCTTCTCGATATGAAGCCTGTATAGGGTTATTTGCAAAGCAGTTTCAAGCACCGGCATGGCTCTGAGGTAGAATACTGGGCACCCACGCAGAGGGCCCAGGTTCGAACCTCGTTCTATCATGGAAAATTTTTCTTAATTCGTTTATTTCCTTATTTCGAGCAACAGTGTACGGACACCGGCGGTGGCGGCGGCAGACAACTACGGCGCACAAAAAACGGCCCTTGTTGTGATGTCATAAGAGCTTTCGCTGTAAAAAACTACCCGCGCTCCTTTCACACTAGAAGGGCTTTACTACTACTCGAGTTGGCGCTAATTAACGGCATAAAATCGTCGTCATTCACAGCCACTTCATTATGGAACTCTATTCCACCCATTCTAAATTCTTTGGCTAACCTGTAGACATTCAAAAAGACTTTGAATTTATACCTTCTGTCGTCATAAATCATTCTGTATGGTCCCTTTTGAATTGTGGTGTAGCAATTGTATTGTTTTGGTTGTTGTATTTATTACTATGTTTTATCATTTCGTTGTTTTGCTGTAGTTCCTGTATAACATTTTTATATGATACTACATTACTTGCCGTTTGCCTTTGCACCTTTTTACATGCTTTCTTCGCCGTGGGTCCCTCTACAGTCTTCGGACTATGAGACCCTAGTTCTGTAAAACATCTTCATTTTAAGTATCGCTATTTTGATAATAATACACTCCAAACCTCAAACTTTCAAACCAACACAAGAACAAGAGTTGTTGGGTTAGAAGCGTACTATCTGGCTACTGCCGCATGATTGACGAAACTTTTTCCTTTCAGAAAGCACCCAGAGGTGCCAATGGCGCAAACGCTGAGGTCGAAGCCTTTCTGGGTGGTAAAACGCTTCCCGCCGCCGCCTTGGCCATGTCCGTTGTGGCATCAATAGCGAATGGAATGAACGTGGTGAGCTTTGTGGGCCACTACTACGCACACGGGTTTCACAGCATCTGGGATTTTGGCTGGCACCTTGGTTGCGTCGACACTGACAGCCACCGCAGTAGTGCCCCTGCTCTACGAACTACGGGTGGCCTCGATTTTTCAGGTAACCGACTAAATGGTCAGTTTCAAAAGAATATTCCTTCGTTCACTAGTCGGCCGTCGGTTCCGTTCTGTACGCTATTATGTCATAGTTGAATGGAACTGGCATGTCGCGAAGCGAGAAAGGCACGACAAAGCACTGCGATGATCGAAAAAGTAAAGAATGAATTCATTCTTACACCTAATATTAATTTGACATCTTGAGTATTTTAACCAAATACAGACCTCAACGTAAAATTTACTGAAACCGGCTGTACTGTATATTCTTAACCTACTTTTATGGCTACGGTCTCATGTATCATGCTTATGCAATTTTCGTTTTTATGATGTGTGCTCTCAAACATAGTTCTCTCATTGATGTTGTTTTTGTATTGGAATATTGCTATGGTTGAAGTTTCTGCTGCGTCCGGTCATATCTGCCAGTTTAGGAGAGCCTTCTATAGGGCGTGTTGGTGTACGTTCATATTTGCTTTAGGAAGCAGGAGTACATAATTGCGGGAAACGACAAGGTACAGAGCGCCGTGTCCCGTGTCCTTTCTCGTAATTGTGTGCCCTTGCGCATTAAAGCGAATATGAGTAGTATCTGCTAATTTATGGTGTCATGCCTTTTTACCACAGTAGTCCGCGTAAAACATGTGGAAATGAAGCTTGCGTTCAAATTTAATTAAAATTAGCATCATTCTCTTCATATATAATGCCCGTAGACTTGGAAAATCTAGTTTTGTGTCGTCGTTTTGGTTCTTCACGATTGAATTTATTGCAACATTTGAAAATCTCTAGCGAATCTAATTGATCTTGTCAACAGAAACGGTGCTGACAGCAGTACCTCAAATGTTCTTCTATTGTTTACTTTTTTGTGGCGTTTAGTACCTCCGCCTCCGTTTCGACAACAAGGTCGGGATCACAGCATGCCTCGTCTACTTCGTCCTGAGCGTAAGTTGCACAAACGAAGCAAGAATAACGAATAACTGATTTTATTGAGATTTTGCTGACTATAATTTCTCAAAACTGCAAAAAGAACACAAGCCCCGGCTAGAATCTGAATGGAGAAGCACTCTTCTGTTATGCGTTTACTGTGCTTTTGCGGCTGTTTTTTAAAAAAAATCTCATATAAAAAATGCATCTTGCAGGCATCTTGTCGCCTCAGTGTTTTTTGTTTCACATTAGCGTAATTAATCTCGTGTCAAGTTTCGCGAATGAGATTTGATGGCAAGAGACGCAATTTCGCGTCACCTCTTCTTGGTATACATTAAATGCATGGCCATTTGTAGGCCTAATCAAGCATAAAACTGTTCATCTACCACCTTATTACGTAAGACAAATACCGCCATGAACGAATAAGTTAATAAACCAATTTTTCTCGGTGGGCCTAGGCTTCAAAACGGGCCTCAGCACTCGGAAGACGAGTGTTTAACCACTAAGCTACGCACTCACTCTTGTAGAATGCGAATGTATCTGAAGCTCATGAATGCGTTTTACCCGCGGTGCAAAATAAACGTGACACGAGGAAGCTTTCCATGAAGGTTGCGTTGAATTTCTTTGCAGTAGAATAAAACCCCTCCTAGGACAACACGTAAAGCCGAAATGGGGAATTATAAACGTGATCAAAATTTATAGCTTCGAAAAAATTAAGACCATATTCACGTTTCGGTGGTAGCGAGGTGCGCCTTCTTCCTAGCGTTTGTCAGCGTTCGAGACCCTGACGAACGCTGGAAAGAAGGCCCCATGCCGATGCCACCTTATAGCAACGTTTTGGGGTGGCTGCAACATCCAACAAAACTACGCTTACGCTATACTGAGACAACTTTAGAAAGAGATTCCGCTTGGCATTTTTCTCGTTTCTGTTTTGCGATTGTGTGCGCTCGCCACTGAAGCGGACTTTTCATATAGACTGCGAGGTATACTTTGTGCGAAACTGGCAAGTTTTCTACTGTGAATGCACCCTTAGAACAGCTGAAAAAACTGTCGGAGAACCCTTCTATATTACGCAACACCGGTAAACCTGGTACATTGTTGCAAGACGAGAAGTAGCAATGCTGTTGTAAGCTTTGCTATCGCCTTCAGGAGTGAGACTTTATAATGATGGGTGGTTGTGTGGGCTAGTTGGTTTAGCATTACCGAAGGGGTGAAGCGCTAAAAGGACGAGATGGATAAAGGCGGCTGTCGTTTGCCCACATGTGACCACATCGTTGTTTTAGGGCTTCACCTCTTCGGTAATAATTATAAAGCCGAAGGTGACAAATACCCCTGTCGCTTATGCCAGAACCTTTGAAAAGCAACAAGAGCTTGATTTGGGTGATGCTAAATACCGCAAGTACAGTAAAAAGTGTGTGGAAGGAAAAACAGAGACAGGAAAGAGCACTGACTTTCCAGTGAATTTATTGAAGGCATTCTGGCCTTTTTATACAAGGTGAAAGAACCTTGCATATGCGCGGCGACACCCGTGTTGTTATCCATAACAGTGTTGACTCAGGGATGAAAACTCTCTATCATGTAAGTGGCGTTATGGTGTGCCGATGCATCGATTCGCGGCCATCCTGATCAAGAACGTTTCTATAATCTCTTCCTCTTTCTTTGTTTTCGCTTTCATTCGAAAGTGTGCCTTGTAGAATAGAGGATTGCATTTACAGTCCTTGCAGTACACGGCCATGTGGGTACCGTAACCCTTTTGTTTCGGTGTACGAATGCTTTCTGACTCCGTCAATAAAACACTGGCCTGTTTGCCATATATATATGTATGTACACACACACACACACACACACACACACACACACACACACACACACACACACACACACACACACACACACACACACACACACACACACACACACACACACACACACACACACACACACACACAGTGTACGTGAGTCCTTTTCACTCATCTATCGTACCGGACCCATCGATCTTCATACCGAAGGTATATATATATCTTTTCGTCCACTTCCTTCACATTTATGTTCTAAATACTACAGATAACACCCCCTATACTTTCCTTGGCGTTGTCTGTTAGTTCTCATTAATATTGTGTCGAACAAATTCCACAGCTCAACGGATCTTCGTAGACGACTACGGATTTGCAATCAGTAAACTGATTGCCGATTAGTCATTTTGCTATTCAGGCCACACAATTTCGACAGCGCGCAATGTGCGGAAAACAACGGAATCTGTGTTTTCATTCCTCAGTAAACACTGTTATGAATACGTGTTATATTATGCACACTGGTTGTCGCGCATGTGCATGGCTCCTTCACCTTGTATAAAAGTGGCCGCAACACCTTCAATAATAAATTCAGTTGAAAGACAGCGCTATATCCTGCACCTCTTTTCCCTTTCGACATTTTCTGCGCAGTACATACGACATTTATTTTGTAAAGCTTTTGATAGGAATGAGTAACACCGTCCAGGCTTTTGATAGATAGTCAACTACGCGAAAGCAGAAAGAGATTTGTACCCCTAAGTACTTGATTTCTTATTTAGACTAGGACATATCGCAGATCTCGACGGATTATTACCCTTAAGTTCGCGCCAAATATTGCCGGAAAACAATTTGTGTAAACGCCAATAAAACAACCTCAGAAGCAATGAAGTTCATCGCTGCTTTCTCACTGCAAGATTAAGTTATTTAAAGTTTTATGAGGCAGTGGGATGGTAGGGTTACAAATTTCGCCTCTAGTTTCTCCCTAAAAACACTTTCCTGCGAGTTAGTTTTGTTACTTTAACTCGAGCGTACCCTGATTATTAAGTTTAATCATGAAATAGAAACCTAAAGCTTGTGTGACACAACTCATTTGCAGCAAACGCTTGGTGCCGTAGGCATATACAGTGCTGCTGTTGGCATTTCTACAAGTAAGACTCTTCTATTTCATTTTATCTATTTCTATTTCTCTGATTGTTTTATATTTCAAAGACATATCAATGGTTTTCTTTTTATTTAATACTTCGCACAGTAATAAATGTATAATTAAAGACCGGTCTTCGCATCGGATTAGATGAGCAAGTGAAATCAAAGCTTTAGAAAGAATCGAACACTCCATTTGAGTTCAATCTTCATTTTATTGTGTGGTATATAAAGAATAAACGAGCCATAACTTCAGAGACGCAGCATGACGAGCTAGCATTATTTGCAAACAGCTGCGAAGAAGCCACGTCTAAATTTAAAGCATCGGATACCAGAATATTATGGTTTCAATAAACCATAATTAGTCGAAGATGACAAACTTGAAGAGATGCAATACACATAAGGCACCATAAAATAGCACAACATAAACCTCGGACACAAGTATGGAACACGGGCTTGTACATCAAGGCATGAGACAGGATCGCAAAAATAACTTATTCGATATTCGAAAAAGGAAAAGCACCACGAAATGCCGATCTCACCGAAATAAATACGTCAGATAAATTGGAAGTTCGTTTTTTATCAAAGTAAAATTATTTTTTATTTTAGCAGTAATATATTTAATTCATGATGTTTGGAATCTGTACAGAGGAAGAAAGCGTAGATAAAGCAGATATATGGAACGCAGCGACAGAATATAGCCCAGACTACGCAGATCTATTCTAGGATGTGGTTACAATGAACTTATAGAAGATAGCCCGATTTATTGCTCTTCACGCGGTTGTATAGTTGAGTGCTACTACACTTAGCAAGAATAAATAAATGTAAAATTACAGCGAGTTAGCCTTGTGTTCATCAACTAATGCTTAACCAACGTCTACTCCGTGCCGTAGCTTCGGGATTTCTAGGAGCAGGGTAATTGAAGAAACGCTAGTGCCTTATAAATGACAATGTTGAGCAAAATACATTTCCTATAGACTTAGCAAGAAAACAAATTATGTGAACTCATATTTCCAAAGTAAGCGAAAAGTTATAACTGTCGTAAATCTCGGTTCATGCAAACATCGCAGAAAAAGTTGAGTAGACTACATAATGTTCAGTGTCAGCGTAGGTATCTTAGGAAAGCTCGAGTGCAAGTGTGCAAATATGTGGCTATTGCAGCATGTTTTCCGGTGGATAAAGAAGATTTAGAAGTGCTTGCTAAGTCACCATCAATTTTTCGTCATTTTCGTTCTGATGCCACACGACGCAACATCCCCTCTTCCCACATTATCGGCGGCGCGGTTTTACACAAAAGATCGCCAGCGAATATTTAATTATTTATTTCATTTATTTATTTATACACAAAATACTGCTAATGTCTTCAGAGATTTTAGCATGGAAGGCATAAGCAAAATACTATTTGTTCACAGAAAATCATACATGATTAACATTATAGATTACTATTAGAAGAACACAAGGTTAAAACAATTTTAGTAACAACAAAATCATGGACGAGATTAGAAAAGCATTGAGAAATTAAAGGGAAAAGATTGGTTGCTGCAAGACACGGCTCCAGAACAAATATGGTAAATCATTATGAGTTCAAGTTCTCTGCATGTTTATGCCTCGTGACGTACTGTTTATGTTCTCTGGTCGAGGAGGGCGCTTAGTTTTTTACTGTGCAGTAACCTTTCTTAAAATAAATGTGCAGACTCCGGGTTTACAAGGCCGGCGGTGAACTCGCGCGCTCATAATGTTGATGACATCACAATATCCTGTCATCGTGTGGAAGCGATGAAAGAACCAAGATTATGAAGAACCTTTCTGCATAACCCGGAGTAACCTCTACAAAACACACTATTAGTATTGGGGTCCTAGCAGTGCTAAAACTGTACTGAAGCATATAGCACAGGGCAGGAAGCTTTTAATGGGGCTATAAAGGAATAATTTTGATAAGGCACAGATGTCAAATATAGCTATTCTCTCTTTCAAATTCGAAACTGTTTATTGTACATTCGTTGTCAAAAACTTAGCGACCACTTGGTCTTAGAAAGCCTTGACTTTGCAGCAATTTGCGGCAGTATTCAGCCGTACTGCAGAGTACATGTTGGTAGTGTGTTTTAGGAGGGGCCGGAAGTCTAAATAAAGGCTGCCTGCGCGAGCAGCGGGGATATTGCAGCCTTTTCTTGTATCTCATGGCAGCCTAACCATTTGACGTTGACTGTAGATACCGCGACCCGCCACGGTGCTCTAGTGGTTATGGTGTTCGGCTGCTGAGCCGAAGGTAGCGGGATCGAAATCCCGGCCGCTGGCGGCCACAATTTCGATGGTGAAGGAAAATGCTTGAGCCACGTGTACTCAGACTTAGGGGCACGGTAAAGAACTCCAGGTGGTCGAAATTTCCTGAGCCCTCCACTACGGCATCCGTCAGAATGATATCGTGGTTTTGGGACGTTAAACCCTAACAATTATTTAATGTATACCGCGAATATTCTAGGAAACGTTTTAAACTGAAAGTCACATGAGAGGAAAACATGCCGCGCAGTTGCCATTGTGAACGGAATTTCTATCTTTCAGTTAGAATAATGTGTATTTTTCATTTAATATCTCTTTTCAGTGTTTCCTGTGTCTCTTCTCTACTCTAACATCATCATTGGTTTAGCTGGAACCGTATACACAGCGCTGGTATGAAGTTTTTTTGTTATAAATGTTACAACCGCAAAAAGAGACGCGTAGTATTCCTGTGTGGACCTCATTTGGCAGTGTAAACTTTTCCTTCTGAATTTATATAAAATATTTCATAGGAATTCTTTAGAAACCTAAGCAACATTCATACAGCTGTTTTTTATTGCATAACCTTCGCCCTTATTGTATTTTAATTGGTGCTGGTAACAGTGCTGTTAGTGTCGATGTAATAATAATTACTAAAAAGTAAGCCGCAACGGGTTGTGCACTAGATCAACAGAAAACTGGGTACTCCTAGGTGCCATTACAGCAAAGAGACCACCAAAAGATACGCCAAGAATTTCATTCAGTTGGGCTTATGGTTACTAGAATTTTACTTTTACATGAGAATAGCGCAGAATACCTAAAATATTGTGCGCCATTTATATATAATACCAGGGTTTAGCACATGATTTGCCGTTAAGATATGGAAACTACGGGCAGCACTTAAGACATGTCGGCTATGTGTTATTTTGTACAAAGGGGACAAACCAAAGCACGTGCTCCTCCAAATAAATCAGGAGAGCAACTGACGCATTGCTTCTTCTTTTAGAGTTCTAATGTGTTGCGTGGTAATTGGAAGAAAAAGGATTGCCATTACGCAGTCACATGATCTGCAACTAGAACAAGTTTATAAAGTAATGTTGCCCATACCTTTTTTTTGTTGTCCTTGACTACATCACTGATTAGCGAAAATTATCTGAGATCGCCTGGTTCATTAGTCACGAAGTATTAGCCAACGAAATAGACTTCATCAAATAGCCCCTGTGGTCACCTATGAATGTCTAACTCCAACCCGACACACTGCTGCCTTAAAGGGGCCCTGCGACACAAACAAAGCATGCCGTTTTCAGCGCTTGGTCTGGTACTGTAGAATGCGCCGACATCGTTGAGCAATTGGCATCGCCGAAAACGAAATCGTTATAATATTATTTTACCGGATAAACTACCTCGATTTCGCACTACAGCGGCACACATCGGCTACTTTTTTGTTATGGGAAGTGACGTTTGCTCATGTGGCAGTGACGAAAAGGCCGTGCCTTTTGATTTGTTTGGCGCGACAAGTATCATGTGATATTCATATGATGGTTGCTAGGCCATATTAATGAGCCCTAAAATGAACAAAACACCTTTTTATGCTGCCTCATCAACAAATCATTTCTGTTTCTAACTGATGTATTTTAAAAACAATGGACACGACGCAAGGTGCGCTGTGGAACTGGTGGGAACGGTAATCAAATACTCCTTTGCGTTTTGCCTTTTGCGGCATCGGACGACATCGACCACACCGGCACTTGCGACACAGGCAACGCTCAGTTCGGCACAATGCTGTAAACGAAAAAAAGAAAAATTCTAAACGCTTACCAACCGACACCTTCCGCGTCATCGGGCGGTAGCTTTTCGTCCGGGCCCTCGGCGCCATCCTCGCGTTGCACGGGGTCAGCGGCGCACTTTGAATTTACAATGGCGTGTCTGGATGCGGCACTACATGCAGGGCATTTCTACGTCACAAGAGCTCGTGCTCATGGTTTATTAGATCATCAAGACTTACTGAGTTCTCTACACGGTACACACTATGGAACTATCTGCTAGGAAACGCACGTGATTCGTCGTAGCCATGGTTGCAATGCCGTCAAAAAGAGTGGTGGCAAGGCACTTTGTGTAGGCCATCATGAGGGGAGGCTTCCGGAATGTCTTTATATGAGGCGCACGGCGATTGGAAACGGTCTTTAATGACAGCGGGATAGTAAAATGCGAAAGGGAACGTTTCTTCTCGTCGTTTGTTGGAGTTTTGAACTTCGAAGACTAATAACATCAGTTTTCGTGTAACAAATTTCTCAATTCTTTTTGCGTTCACCTCGGTATTCATTACTACGCGCGGCCCTTAATAGGACAGTCGCAAAAGCGTCGCAGGGGCCCTTTAACAAGTTAATGAATTCGACATAACAGTATTGCCGGTGCTCCCAATTCTTTTTTCAATTTAAAGGCTCTTTCTTTTTTCACGTGTACGTAATTTTGTTCCTGGCAACAATAAGCAGGTTGTTGAAATCTAGAGCACAGCTGGAAGATTTTGCACATAGCACTGTGCACGTAAAGCAAATGAGACATATAGCGTTGCTCTTTTCGCAGCTGTAGCCATGCGCTTTTTAGACAACCCGATTTGCATTATAGTGAGAAATGATACCTGCCGCCTAAAGCACGAACTGAAACGCACTAATACTTTTTGTTAATGCTTTGGCATTGCACCCTCCTTTCGAATTGAAGCTCAAATTCCGGTACGGCTGTACACACACGTGCTTACACCAGGCCACGAAAAAGAAAGAGAAAAACCGGCCGTGTAAACGATACGAAGAAGCGTGAATGGTGCATTTTATGCCTGAAATGAGGAATGGGCAAGCACGGCGCCATTACGTCGGGACATGCTACACCTCGCCACTCGGGAAACAAAGGAAAAAATAAAGAGAATCATGCCACAAAATATCGCACGTCGTAGAAAACCACATGTGTAGGCACAGCACAGTCCTAATACATTAATCACAAAGCTTCGTGCATGAGATCAGGTAAGCAAACCAAGTACCGCATAGGTTCATGTAACAAGTGAAACATTTCGGTTGGTCAATAGGACACAGCAAAACACAACGTCAAACCTGCAGCCGCAACGCAACAAAATTCTGAGTACATAACATTTATATTGCTCGTTTAGCTTCTCTATAAACATACATCTAAAATTTCCATTGTATATTTCGATCATTACGCCTTCTACACACGGAAATGCTTTTGTTTTGTTTTATTGATGCTATGGGTACTATAACATCACCTTAATGTTATTACGACCGTTAAACAGAGCAGTGTGTAACAAAATGAGAAGGATTAGGATGCTCTGTACACAGGAGAAAAGCGTTTTCAGCACCGTTCTTTATAAAATATTCGGTTATGTAAGAATAGGAAGAAGTAGTATTCGTGACAAATATCACACGTAGAGCTAGCAGCCTTTACCGTGTCGCTTTTCTTCTCTTTCGAACAATATTTAAAACGTACGTACTTCTCATTCTCTTCTATCGAAGGGTGGACTTCGCGGCGTGGTTTGGGCAGACTGTGTTCAAGCTCTCGTGATGTTTTTATCGCCGATCACGATCATAGCGAAGGTCGCTTATGACTCCAGTCATGTCACCCCAACGCTGAGGCCCATAACTGACATGAACGTCACAGAGTACATGTTCAGGTAAGGAGTACAATCGCACTACAACCCTGAGGTTGCGTGTGTGCAGAAAATTTCGGTGCAATGCTTGGTTACAAGGTTCAATTATGCGTAAGTGCACAAGCAAATCAACTCGCGTAGTTTGTGTGCGTTTTAGAGAAATCGTTAATTAGAACTAACAGATAAGTACGCCAAGGAAAGCATAGGGATGCTATTCATAGTATTCATGATGTTTTGTGACGAAAGTGAAGTGGACAAAAAGATGACTTGCCGCCGGCAGGGACCGAACCTGGTAATCCCCTAACACCAGCTTGTTTTTCAATAGTCGTCTGGCAACCATGTAACCCGGAACTCTTACCACTGGCATTCGACCTTCAAATAACGCGTCCGATGCTCTTCCACAGAGGTACGGCGTCGGTCATCCTCCCGTCCACGTTATGGGGTATATATGTGCATTTAAACACAGGAGTGTTAGCGCCACAGGTTCGGAGGGGGTATCGCCGCCTTGACAGTTGATTGTGCGAAGTAACTTCGTTGAAGGTGCCAAGTGGATCCCTGAAGCTCTCCGTGAAGCCGCCTCCGGACCCGCCCGCACCGCCGCGGCACGTGATTTCTCGCGCGCGGTTATGGGCAAGTTCGTTGATGTTGGGGACTGTTGGATGGTCCCCTGAGCCCATGTGGGCCGGGAACCAGGTAACTGTGTGAAAGCCTCCTGCACCCCTCGAACTCAGAATAGCGGCAGCCTCTCTTGAGACCACACCCGAAGCGAAGGCCCGAAGGGCAGCCCTAGAGTCGGTGAATATCTCAGGACGCGAAGGGTCCTTCATAGCTAGAGATATCGCTACCTGCTCTGCTACGGAGGCAGACACCTTCCTAACGGAAGCTGAGTTGAGTACGCGACCGCGATGATCAACAACCACGGCCGCAAAGCTGTCCGAGCGGCCCTACTGCGCCGCATCGACGAAAGCCACCTTTCCCGGGGATTTAGCTACGAAGTCAAGCAGAGACTTGGCCTGTGCCATTCGTCGGCCAACATTATACCACGGATGTACATTACGCGGAAGGGGTTCCACCTGGTATGTACCCTTCATTGTTTGTGATAAAAATATCTTCTGTTCCGCACTGCCCGCTTGATGACATCCAAGCGGCTGTAGGAGACGCTGTCCAGCCTTGGTGGAGGAAAGCCGTGCGACCTGAGCTAGTTGCTGTGCCTCAGTCACCTCCGAGAGGGTGTTGTGCATGCCCAGGTTCATTAGCCTGGGTATTCATGAGTTTAGAAAGCGCCGCAAGGCTGATCAGGCCCAATATGACACGTTGGAGGAATTCTTCTCGCGATTAGCGGAGGATGTGCTCCTCGCAACCAAGACGGTCCAGACTGACCTACAGGTGGATGCAATGGACTCGCGTCTTGCGCATTTGTTGGAGGCTAAAAAGTCGCTGGTTGCGAGATGGCGCACACAGAAGCTCAATAGGAGGCTGCGTAAGCGCATAGCGCTTCTCAATAAAGAAATCGAGGACTACAGTCAGGAGTTATCTAGGCAGCAGTGGAATGAAATTTGCTCAAAAGTAGACGGGCAGATCCGCACAGGAGGCAAATGGAACCTCTTGAAGGTACTCCTCAATGAAACTAACTCGAAAAATAATCAGAGGTTGGCAATTGACCGATTAGTCCAAGCACAGAGAAGCAGTGGAGTCGATGACACGACTGTAGACTGTACTTAAGGAATTGGCAGAACGGTACCTTCCGAATAGCGTCATAAATGCGGCGGTCTACTTTCTTCAATTCCAGCCTCATCAATTGAAGATATAAGCAATATTCCTTGAGCTTGCCAATTTGCGGTGATGTAGAAGAAAATACGTCACTTTCTTTTAAGACTTCTTCAATGGCTGTAAAAAATTATCTTCGAATATTTTGGAGTCGTTTCATGTGCTCGTCAATCGTGCCTGTCTCGTTCGCGCTCGTGATTCCACAATCGCTACGCGTTAAGATCGAGGATGTTGGCGTGGCGCTATCCGATCCAGGGTTAGGGCCTTCACAGTTACTCTCGTGCAAAGGCTTCGGCATTCCGACTTCGGGGCCCTTGAATTGAGTATCGCCACGCAAGCACCGCAGGTCGAGTAGTGAACAGTCGCTAGCTTCGAGGGCCTGGCCTGCAGGACGGGCGTCGTCGTAGCAAAAGTTCATCGTCCTGGCCTCGCTAACCTCGAAGTAGTCACCGAAGGGAATATCTAGTAGATGGGCAGACATACCGTTGGCTTCTCCGAGGGCTGGGCTGAAAGGATGTGATTCTCCTTTCTTTGTGGTCATCCTAGCCTTGCGAACCACGAGCCGTCGTCCTGAAGGGGAAGGGCAAGCCAGAGCCGAAGTCATCGTAAGGGGCTCCCGCCTCGCGAACCTCCAGGCGACCGACGCTGCCTCATCAATCCATGATTCCCCGTCTTGGTCTCAGTTCAAGCCGGAGTCGTAGTCCCGGGTTTCATGGCACCAGTTATGAAGAAGAGAGACTGACGGCATAGCTGCCTTCTTCTTCCCCCCTTTAATGCCACACAGTACTAATGATGAATGCAAGCGCGCGGTGCGCGACCATCATCGTCTCCCATTTTCAACACCTGGGTCTACAATAAATCTCAACAAAATGAAGAATGGGGACGAGATCTCGTGTTCGATCTTATCTGGGCGCACCCGGCTGCGGAAGTATCTGTGTAAGCCGTCAACTACCGCGTAAATACGTATGCGAATCTGTATTCAGCATAGGTTTAATTTTGGTACTACAGTGTCCGCAGGATCGGCGCACTGATTACAGAGGAGATAGTGGAATAATGAACTAGTCTTTTTACTGGTTATACATTCCAACATGCGGGGTAAGCCAGAAACCACGAGAAAGCTAGAGTGCATTGATAGCATTGTTTTATTGAAAATGTTGTGGTCCTGATCATAGAGTTTCCTACAATATTTACTAGAGGGAACTCTGGCGCTAGTGCCTATGGGAGCTGCAACGCATGACGCTTCAGCCAGCATGGGAATGATGGTAATGCACAAATTTGTCTAAACTTCGTTCTTTCGACTCCGTTTGGCTGAGCGTCGCCTGCATCCGCTTTGTCGCAAAACGAAGTTCAGCAAAAGTCAGCAGTTTCACTTCGCCACTTTAACTTCTTTTGGCTCAGCAATTCAAATCTGGTCGCGAAGTTCACAACGATCCGTTCTTTTATCCGAAAGAAAAACGAAAACATAGCAATAAACAAAGCCACAAGTACGTTTGAAGCCGCAAGCACGAAGACTAGGCAAATTTGTGTACTACCCATCTTTCCCATTGTAGCTGAATGATCGCAGCGCCAGAGTCCCCTCTAGTTAATTTTAGGAAACTCTATGGTCCTGATGGCATGCATTTTTGTTTCACTCAGTTAATTACGGCGGAGCTGTAAACGAATGATTGATTTATTGCGTCAGACCGGGAACACGAGAAGAAAGGCCACGTGACATCCTACGAGGAAGCATTGACGTCACGTGAGGTCATCATGACGTCACAGATCGCCGTAATTTGGGACGTCATGATGATACCGCTACATGCTTTCATCCATTGACACCGTCGATCGGCCAAAGGTTGCCCGATCCCACAGGCTGCTGGACATATATGCCAAGTGGAGTGGTACACCTTTAGCGCGTGTTTCGCCGCGGCAGTACAGCGCGATCGTGTGGAAAGTATGGGTCGACCACTGATTGTAGGAAAGCCCGAGGTTCCGCACGCTGATGATTTATGTCAACGAGAGAACATCCAGGCGGGAGCGAGGCCGTCAGCTGCGCTAGTCATCGACCTTCACAGAGTGGCATGGCTCCAACATTTACAGAGACCAGTTTATGAGATCACAACAGCTGATTTTGGTAGCGTAATCTTCCGTTGCCGCCGCCGCCGGTGTCTGTAACCGCTGTCACGCACAATGAGAAATTATTATCCAGGACCGAGCAGGTTTCGAACAAGGGCCTCACGTGGAAGTCGAGCATTCTATCACAGAGCCACGATGGTGCTTGAATCTACTTCGCAAAAAGACCCCGTGCACAGAGACGTCATGTCGGGAAAGGAATCTCGTTAACAGGGGCAACGTTAACAGGGGCAATGCTTGTAGTTGTCACCTCAAGATTGTTTACAACTGGTTCTACAGAGGCCGATCCACAAACTTTCGCTTTGACTAAGCTGCGTGTTCCGCGCAGGCCTGACATTTTCTTTTTCTTTTGCGGTACCGTTCGTTGTTTACTGTGAAGCTTCGCACTCGACGTTGTCAGCAGCCAGTATTCGGGATGTAGTTCAGGCGGAGATCAGGCGGAGAGTAGGAAACACACCGAAGTTGCAGAACACTAAAGGTAATAAAAGTGGTTTTGGCGTGCTTTCAGAACGAACATGGACATCACCAGTGACGACAACTTCTGGAGCTGTCTTATAGGTGGGCTCCCGTACATACTGGTGCGCATGGGGTTCGACCAGATGGTCGTGCAGCGATACATGGCTGCGAGGAACCTACGTGCCGCAAAGAGGTAAGCGTCGGTCGTGCTGATAATCAAATCAATGAGGACTAAATGTGTTCAAAACGGTATACGTGTGCCTGTGCAATCTTTCAGAATAGCCATTACCGGAGCGGCGTTCGTCCTGTTCTTTTTCCTATTGATAGCCATCGCAGCGGTGTACCTGATACAGTGGTACAGGGACTGTGACCCTTTCGTCAGAGGTGATATCAGCAGCTACGATCAGGTGAGAGAGTGAGTGCTACTTTTTTAGAGTCCAATGCAGACGTGGAGGTTGCACCGCGCCACCCAGCTACTCCCAGGCCTGCCAATGAGTGAGCACACTAGGAGATGCAACTAACAGCGTATGCACGTTAAGGCGCACTGCGGCGTTCATGATGCGAAGTGTGATCGGCAGCTGCACGGTTTTAGATGCGAAGCATCTTATAGCGGAGTTCAAACTGGTGGTGGTGGTGTGGGGCAGGACCATCCTTACTGCGCATGCGCATACCCCCTCCACTCACCCTCATCACTCACAATCTCCCCTTTCACCTCTCCCCTAACCCTCTCCACGTCCCCTCTCCCCTACTCCTCTCCCCTTCCCCCTCTCCCCTAACCCGCTCCACTCTTCCTCTGAAACGCGTGCTAGACATGCCGAAATTCTCTCCTGCGCAACGCCGCGATGAGCGCCAGCGCATGCGCGTCCCCTCCCCCCTCTCTCCTCTCCTACGCTTCCCCCCTCTCACGCGCCTGTCGACCGCGCTCCCCGCTCGCCCTGTGAGAATTAACGGCCAGGCTACAGGGAAGACAGCACGCGCGTAGCGTTCCTCTTCGCGTTCCACGACGCGAGGTCGGTAGCATGCCCAACGAACGCCAACGGAACGCGATCGTGCAAGTGCTCCGGCTTCGCATCGCCACGTGGTCCCCTTTAGCGGCAAATAGTGTAATTTTGGACAGCTAAAACAGTTTAAAAATTTTGTGAGAACTACTTGTCTGGTTGGGCTAATCACTTAATAATAATAATATCTGGGGTTTAACGTCCCAAAACCAGGATATGATTTAGATGGACGCCGTAGTGGAGGGCTCCGGAAATTTCGATCACCTGGGGTTCTTTAACGTGCACCTAAGTCTAAGTACACGGGCATCTAGCATTTGAACTCCATTGAAATGCCGCCTCCGCAGCCGGGATTTGAACCTGCAACATTCGGGTCAGCCGCCGAGTACCATACCCACTAGACCATCATGGCGGGTGAGCTCAGGAACAAGTCGAACCAAATCATGCAACTTATGAACTTCAATATCTAGGAACTTTTCGGGCTCTAATTGACGGTGCGCAGCAACTGAACGAGTAAGGACTAGTCTTATAGAAATATTCTCAATAATTATGCCCATACTGTACTGTACTTCAAGAGCGCTAAATTGTCAACGCGGTGTTCTTTATTGCTACTGGTTAACCACATCGGCAGTATTGCTCATTTCGAAACTAAAACATCTTTACGACAAAAGGAATGCTGGGTTTGCAGAATATTCCGGTGATCTCAGCCGAGTTATAGTGTTATATTATGCGGCATTACATGGCTATATCAGTAATCTGTTTTACCAACCTTTTGTTCTTCTTAATGTGATATAACAATGTAACTAGTATTAAGCTCCGTAGTGGACACAACCAATGTTGATGACTTGACAACTCGTTAGACGTGTGCTGACAATTATATGCAGCACGTTGTGATTTTTCTTAGCCACCTCGATATATGCTACATTTCACTTGATTATGCTCTCCGAAGCAGCATTTTATGGGGACTGACATTGGCTACCAGTAGTGCCGGTATGCGCAGGTAGCCACTGATATATAGTATCGTGTCCTTTTGTTCAAGCTTGATTGCGGCAATTTATTATTTTACGCACCATTTGCTCGTGAGTCCTCTTACTCAGAGCGAACTGCAAACTCTGAAGTGCTGCCTTTGAGTAGCACGATGTGACCCATTTGCGTGGTCGTTATAACATGATTTGTTGACAGGAGCTCTTATTTTGTATCTTCGAAAGTCTGCCCTTAGGCATAATATTGATCTCACAGAACAAAGCTGTCCAGCCATGGATGTCGTTACATGGAACTATTTGAATTTCAATGTCAATTCTCAAGCCGGAATGACAGCTGCACCGGATGAGCTGACAGCTGCGCCGGATGACAGCTGCAGCGGATGAGATTCACCGGATGAGCCCGACCAGTCAGTATAGATCTATCTCCCTTTAGTCCGGGTACGTAAAAATAAAATTCCCTGTTCGAGCCGGATTCTAACCCAGGCGTTCTGCGTGGTATTTGGCTATATTCTACGACAGAGCCACGTCAGAGCTTGAAACAGCTTCGGAAAAAGACCCTCTACAGGCGTCATGTTGGGCAACTTCAGTCGTGGCTGCAGTGTTGTCTGTCCACTTCATAACAATGAAATAAGCGTTACATATGCGCTCCTGTGAAGGAGCAAGCTATAGTCAAGCTGTGCTCGAGCCCAGCGAGTACTCCGAAAAACACTACTGACGAGAGGCACATAATCGCACCGCTGGGTATAGTTCGTTTCGATGAAACTGACGTGTGTTCTATAAATGTGAGTGTCGACGTCACTTCGGACTATGACAAGCTAGCATTCGGGCGCCAGTGCAGTCGATGTCGAAGCCCACGGTGTGCTCAGAACTACTCAAAGTGCACAAAGACGTCGATCCACCTCGCAACGCTAGACTCAAACCACACTGAAGAAAATGTAACAGACTGGATTCCAAGAGACGGCAAGCTGGCGAGGGTGGAGGGTGATGGTGAAAAGCATTTAACAAAAGAGAGGTAAAAGACCTCTTAAGGTCCTGGGCTCCAGAAGCGGGGTGGTAGGGTAAGCTAGAGCCCCCCCCCCCCTCCTGTTAAAGCATACCGCGCACTTTTTTTGTGCCGGGCGGTTACGAAGCGTGCTGCTGTCGCATGCTCAATCAAAAAAGCAACTAACGGTTTGCTACATTTGCTGTAAAGTCATAACAAAAAAAAAAAAAGAAAACGGAGGCCCTATTGTGCTCCAGTTCGCCCAGCGCAAACTCAACCGTTAAATAGCGACTTCCGGTGCGTGATTACGGAGCGCGCTTTATGCGCTCCAACCCTGAGATGGTGCACGAGAGCGTGCGCAAAAGCTCGAGCCCGCTACGGCTTCCGGAAAAATGACGTGTTTCCGACTGTCTCCTCCGATGAAGTGCGTTCTCCTTCCCCACTCATTCCTACTTCGGAAGAAACATGAAGCAACATAACATTTGTCATGTAAAGCTTTCGTGCTCCCGAGAGCACTCGGTGGATATCGCCGTTAAGCTAAGCTCCGAAGGAGTCGCACTCGAGCGCATTCAAGCGTGTTCCTTTAGAGTTCGGAGCGTGTTAACGCGCCCAAAGACAACAGCCCAAATGGACATGCATCCAGGTAAATGGGAGTGGACAGGCTGCAGGAAAGGGAGTCAGATTTTTGCCACCCCAGGCCGCAATCCTAGTATCCTGCATTGGCGCCTCCCCTCCCCCACCACTTCACTTTTTTATTCATTCTTTAATCATCGATTGGCCCACAGCGCCCAAGAGTTTATAGAAGGTTGGGGGTGGGGTTACAACATTGAGTAAAATACATCATTGTTCACACAAAGCACTTGCTCTTCAGTCGGCCTATTCAACTGTTTAATTGATCGAACAAAAATGTATTAGTATGTATGTCCGCCTTGGCAGGGCACTCCAGGAGTTACCAAGTATGATCAGTAGGCTTTGAAATGCAACTAGGCTTCTGTAGGTAAATTTCCCTGTGAATTCCGGTTTTGTTATAGTAAATCGAATACAAAGATTTTATTCGCAACTTATTTCGGTGCGTAAAATAGATTCCCACACGATCACAGTTTTGATGGCAGTGCAGCTCTCGCTCCTTCCGTACAGGCCGAAGACGAACCTGGCTGCACAGTTTTGTATTTGTTCTAGAACGAAAATGAAGGGCTGGACGCTTCTTTGTCTGGGCGCTTCTCAGAAGTTCATCAGAGAATTGATGACGTTCAGCGGAAATCAGTTTGTGTGCATTGAACCAGCCGTTCTTTAGATTTGGATCTGCAGGAAATCGGCCGTAATAACAGCGTAATGGTTGCAGATGCGCTATGTGCTGTAAAAGACATTTTCAACGTAATCCTTACTTCTGCCAAATGAAAGCCCACCTACCTCGGCATCCTTTTTCCGCCGTGCGTCGATAAATCACGTGCAATATCTGCAAAGGCAAGCAGTCTTCTTCCACTGCGTCCGACGATGTCGACAGTGACAGGGAATTCAATCAAACGATTCATCCAGAACTATGAAAGGTTTGAGACTACGATTCAAGACCTCATAAAAATTGCAGGATCACTTAGAAATGATCAGAGAGCGTGTATGAGAAGTTATGAAAAAAGTCTGCAGAAGTTTGAGACGCTATTAGGACTGAACATATCAAAGGAGCTGTTTCAACTATGCGATCAACTTCCGGGTTCTTCAGTCTTAAATTGAATGCGATCAGAACCAAACAGACGGCTGTAGCACAGTGTCAGACCATGCTTGGACTCGAGAACAGCGGACGGATTTGATCGAGTTTTTGACTAAACAGGGACTGCCACCATGAGTTTGGGTCTTGAACAGGCGGAAACCGCGGTCGCCAGACTCGTAAAACTACCCACGCGATTTGAGTAGTCAAACGAGCCTGCTTCACCAGTGGTATGGGATGCAAGAACAAACATCCGAAAAGAGTTCCTTGTGGCAGTTGGTCGCGTCACATCCAAAATAAAAAAATCGGTTCGACCAGCCTGGCGTGGAGTTTTTGGAAAACCTGGAATGTGCGATCGTCGGCAGTGCACGTGGAAAACTATTAACAGGGGTGGAACTGAAGGAAGGGCTTGGGGTCCACAACACTAAGTTTGATTAAGAGAGGCTTGTGGCACAGCTTGTACTCGTTCCAGCAGTTGTTTCTGAGGGAGGTGTGGGCACTGTTTAGGATTTCGCTGAAGCATTGAGGGCCGAGTCTGAAACAGTTCTGAATCTTTTGGACCAACGTGTCAAACTTGTGTAGCTTTTGTTGACAGTACCGGCGTCAGCGGCATCAGTAGAGGGCGCTTTTAATGCACTCCAGCCAGTGAAGACGCTTGACACAGACCCGTCTCACTCATCTTCTCCTTCTGCACGCCTACCGTAAAATAACGGGAATATTGTCTCTGGATCAAATGATCAACGAATTTATCACAAAACGGCGGAAGGCTCAGCAACGTTCGGTTCCTGCTAGATAGATTTTCTTTCGTACCCTAGTTGTGGTTGAGTACTGAGAGTTCTATGTTTGTTATCGACGCCCCAGCGCATTCGATTATAAGTGCAATATACACGTATCTTTAGTTTCCTTCCCCATCCCGCATATCGTGTTGTCATTTCCGTAGTGCACTAGCTATGTCACTCTACATAATTTTACTAATATGTGAGACGCAATTGTCAGTTCATGATACATTACCTTCCTTGCTCGCACTTATACCCTTTGTAATCATCTTCACCGTTAAATCTGTATTTGTCGTTATTGTGTAACGTCAGTTGACATACAGTTCGGCAATTGGATTTTTCCTGCGTGTGCAAGCACTCAACTAAATGCATGAGCCTGTATGTAGAAGCGAGACTCTTGCCTAGATAAAAGTTGAAGGGAAGTATGTCTTTCCGTTCTTCTTTTTGTGCATGACGTGATCGAAAAAATTCTGTTTGAAATTGAAGAGGCTCACTTCATTCAATAAATATTATCCGTAGTATAACTTTGTAATCCATTTATGATTGTTTTTTTTTTGAAGACGGAAAATGTCGCGTTTATTATTGTCAGACTAGACATAGCTTTCAAATACGATTCTTTCGGTCAGATAAAGTAATTATAAATCAGAAGTGACGGTAGAAGAAACAGACACTTGCACGCAGCTAAGTAGCAAGTACGCATTCATTTTGTTGTGTAGCCTTATTCCAACAATTGAAGAGCTAGGCAGTGCTGCCTTTCACATCGTGATTTAGGCGTATACACTACCAACAAGCTTATCTGGAATTATTTTATTGCTAAGGATATTGAGAAACTATGCAATAATATGTTTTACTTATTCAGAAAAAGCTAATTACTACGAGACATATGCTCCTGATTTAACGAATAGGTTTGTAAAGTAAAAAGACAGACAAGCAATAAAAACAAGGTCATGGTTGAAATATAAATCATAAAATGGACAAATCTTTTTTTCTAAGGTACCATGGTAAGTATAAGCAGATCAGAAACGTGCGTGCACGTGCGAACATCTTTGTGTTTGTACACATTAGGATATGGTCCCAAATATTACCCTGAACCCGCCGAAAGACGCGGCTTAGCTATTATCTCGAGCGCACTCCACCCCCCCCCCCTCCCACGAAAGACTTCCGGAGCCTCTTCCTACAGACTTGGTGGTGTCCCTATTTCAGGACGTCATTGTTCAAGCCGCCTCCTGGCTCTCTGTACCAAGGCTTGCTGGGCCTAAAGTTCTAAGGAGACGTGCAGAGCTGCCTCCCAGTCCTCTATGGTAGGGTAGGAGCAAGGTTGGTTGGTTGGTTGGTTGTTCCAAGAGCAATGGCACAACCCACCACGGGGGATCGGCCACGAATCGTTCGGAAGTAGGATTCCTGAATGGGAAAAAAAAGGAGCAAGGGCTGTGGTCTTTTGACAGGCCGCGCGCGAAGACGAGGAAGAAAGTTAGGTGGGGGGATGAGATTGTGAGCGTTACGGGGATAACGTGGCAGCAGCAAGCCCATCATCTGGTTGACTGGCGAAACGTGGTAGAGGCCTTTGCCCTGCAATGGGCGCGGTCAGGCTGATTATGACTATGATAAGAAAACGAGGCGTAGGCTACTATTCACTCACTGCTTCGTGTTACATTGTCTCCCACATCGCATGGAATCTGCTGGATTTTTTTTCCTTTTGTGTGTTGTAGATGTTTAACGGAAAGCATATCGAGTAGGGTAGCATAAAACCTGTAATTATTGCAGTTCATTGGCTTTCAACGCTGCTGTCAATGTCACTTCGTGTTTCAGATTGTACCCTACTACATAAAACAAAGCCTCTCCGGCGTTGTAACACTACGTGGCCTCTTCTTGGCAGGGCTGCTAGGGGCAACCACAAGGTCAGAAATATTAGAGCATTTTCTTTTTAGCACTGAGGGCATGTGGTAAATAACATTCGCGTCGTAAATCTTCCAACGTACTGGCTATTTCTATGTTTACAGTAAACGCTGCCTCGGTGGTATAGTGTTTACGGAGCTCTACTGCTGACCCCAAGTACGCGGGCTCGATCCCGGCCGCGGCGGTCGCATTTCGATGTAGATGAAGTGCTAGATGCCCGTGTATTTTGATTTAGTTGCACTTAGGTCCCAAAGCCACATAAGAGGAATATCTGGGGTTTAACGTCCTTAAACCAAGATATGATTACGAGAGACACCGTAGTAGAGGGCTCCGGAAATTTGAACCACCTGGGATTCTTTAACGTGCACCTAAATAAGCACACGGGACTCTAGTATTTCGTCTTCATCGAAATGCAACCGTCGCGGCCGGGATTTGATTCCGCTACCTTGGGGTCAGCTGTCAAGCACCATACCTGCTAGATCACCGCGCCGGGTGCACCAAGAGATTGGAAAAGGCCCATTACAAGAGCTAGGACAAAAACTAGTGCGCGCGTTTTGTGCAGAGTGAGCGGCTTGCCTGTCACCGTTTTTTTAAACATGTGGCTGAGGTACTGTGAGAAACTAAAACGTTGCCAGTCATAAACGTGGGAGAGGCCATAAACGGCTGTTCCTAAACCTGCATGGCATGTGGCGCTTTGAAGGGCTGTAATCGGACAAAAACAAAAGTTGTTATATCACCTAGCCAACCATAAACAGCTGCTACAGCTGTTCCTAAACCTGCGCGCTATCTGGCGATTTGAAGTGCGGCAGTCAGGATCATGAATGCATTTTTTAGCGATAGATGGCGGCACCACTCGCTGTAGGTGTGGAAAATCTATAGAGAGTTGACTAACTGAGGTCATTACTTCTCAGTTTTTGAAGAACGCTGGTAAATTATATTGATATTTGAATTTCAATGCTGTGTCTAGTAGCCGAACGAAATCTAGATAGTAGTGATTGGAATTCGCGGTTAACTGGCTGAGATAACTTAGCGCAGAAAATAAATCAACACACAATGCAAGAAAGGAGACGACGACAAGCATTTCTCTTGGCCACCATTATTTTGCTGTTTGTCGTTTTGTTGTTTGCGCTCATTCGTGTCAGCCATTTATGAAAGACAAGCTGGCCCAACAATTGATTCTTTTGGAGTACAGTTCACGCATAAGCCTAAATAATTTATGTACATACGAAAGATCCGTTTGGGCAAGGAATGTAGGGCCTAACGGCATGAAGATGGTATGAGCAATGTAGTATGATATTTCCAATTACTGGATAAGGTCAGCTTAAGACGAAGCGTATCTTCGTTACTTCGTTAACAACTTGTCTTTGTGATTAACTGTTATAGAGGAAATATTGCATTTCGGTATTCGCTTTTCCTCCCTACGATAGACCATGAACATGAGGAATTCTCAGATATTTCGAAGTGAACCGGTAAATGGTATATTAGGGCACGGAAACGCATCAGTGGAATAAAAGTTTGCGAAAGTAGAATTGTTACAGGGAAGGCTAGTTCCTCATGTTCACTACAAGATACAAACCGATTGCTAGTGTACTTTGAATAGTTTCTGTAACCACGACTGCATATTGATATCTGTAGTGTAAGCGCGCTTAACACAAGGTACAACTTGAAAAACAGAACTGTGGTGAGTCATTGCACGAAGCTCGACCGTGTTGCGTAGATATTTACGCAACCTTTCACGTTATATGCAGCACTGTGTCCTCTGTAGTGAACTCTCACGCAGCGACGTTTTACATCGACGTAGTTGGGTTGTACTTCAAGTTCAGTGAGCGCACTGCAGTGAACGTCATGCGATTATTAGGTAAGTAACAAATAATACATTTCTCCTTGAGAAAGGCAGAGCTGGTTGCCACCAGTGGGGCAGTTATTAGGCTATTGATCACGTTATTAACCGCAGTGCGCTCTACGGAGAGCGACGGCTGGCGAGCACGTTGGGCCAGTCTTGGCGACAGGCCGCTATCAATGCAAGCGATACCAGAAGGCTGAGCTAAACAGTTGTTGCACCAGACACGCATCAAACTATTACAGCTGGCATTCAAGTTAACTAAGTGATAATCGTGCTAAAAGTACATCGCTAAGTCAGGGGATTCGTAAAATTGAGAAATACATTTTTCAGTTCTTCGAAATCTGGCACTGGAACGTAGCGATACCCAAAAGCTACCGCGGTATTCTGTTTCCCGTTAACCTACGCCTGCCCTCGTTATAAGTCCGTGAAGGTAGCCCAGACCTCGATCCTCAAATGTTCGGGTGATGCAGCCCAGGCAGACGGTCATGTGAGGCTGTGAACTTGTTGTGATGCAAGAT
The DNA here is from genome assembly GCF_013339695.2 of Rhipicephalus sanguineus. Lineage (NCBI taxonomy): Eukaryota > Metazoa > Arthropoda > Arachnida > Ixodida > Ixodidae > Rhipicephalus > Rhipicephalus sanguineus. The sequence continues at coordinate 109,727,170 of NC_051182.1, read as the reverse complement.
TGAGGAGAACGAATGCAGTGATTGTGCGGGCAGGTCGAGCAAGTAAACTGCGAGGAGACATTCAGTGCCATCTGTCGCATTAAGCATGAAGTAACGAAAGCAACAAGCATGGTGTCTCTGTGGGACCCAGTGGAAACACATATAGGAAAGCACTCCCAGGAATAAACCACCGCCGTACGTAGCGACATATGGTGTGTGAGGCCACTACGGACCGTCGAGTCAATTTTTTTCGTGCATGGGCGTGGCGTGCAGCCCCGTCTAAATAAAACTACGCTCGTCGACAGGGCGGCTAAGTGTTTTAACACGATATTGTTTAAGCGCACGCTCGACGAAAAACCCATATGTCTCAAAATAATAAAGCAATCGCCGCTTTTTTAGCTCCTTCATTTCAGGAAGAGCTTTATTCAATCGGGTTTGGTGCCAAGTAAGTTTCGTTAGGTTGTATTGATGAGCACCTTGAATTTTGTGGGTGCTCGCCAGAGAATAGAAATGTGTTCGTTAGATCGGGAACTTTCGTAAAATTGGTTGGCAGAAAGCCCAGGAGTCTCCCGTTTCTCACCTCTTTTTGTCTCATACACCCGCCTTAGTTGTACCGTTGTACACTCTTCTCTTTGTCTTCCTGTGCCCGTTTCTCTTCCTCGGAGTGCAGGGTAGCCAATCTGAAGCATTTATCCGGATTAATTTCCTGCCTTTACATTTGGCAAGCGTCGACGGTTTGCTCCAGTTGGTAGAATGTTTTTAAGCCCTCAATGTGACACGTGATAGCTATAAAAAACTTGATGTACACTTTTATTACTTTGGCGATTGGATGACATTCCAGGCGTCTTTGCCTCCGCCGTCGGCGTCGGTGCTGCCGTGAGGTTGCGTTTGAAATCCAAGACCAATAACATCGTTCCCGGCATCATATTTTTCATGTGGGAGTTAAAGCGTGCGTTGGCACCCGACAATGGCGGTTCAAGCATGGAGGAGACGCGTTGGCTGCCTCGTGAATTAGGAAGGTACATAAACCGAAGAGTTTTAGAGTGAAAAAAAATGTGGGTTTCTAAGCATTTATTCGTCTTCGAGAAATCACAAATGTTTGTTTTTCTGTTCCTTCTCGTTCCTCTTCATGAAAATTTCACCACAAGTACACTTGTCAAAGGAATCGACCATGGAATAGCTCCATTACGGTGTTTATTTTTTGTGCAGCATTCGCAAGCGGAACCATAATGACCTTGTTCGCTATCGTAGTTCCAATGATGGGAACGGCCACGCGGGTACGTAACATGTTCTGCTATGGTTGCTTGCTGTTGCGCGACGCACTGCACTGAGTGCTGACGAAACGTCCTTCGTTTTCCACAGTTGTTTCTGTCTCTGTATGCGTCGGCCTCGGGTCCATTCGCTGGACTCATCCTGTTGGCTATATCTTCTCCATGGGTCAATGCAAAAGTGCGTACCGCTATCACTTTTCCATGTGAATCTCACGTGAACAAAGAACCATAAAAGCTTTCTTGCGAGCTGGTAGCCAGCCTTATTTAAATTGAAGGTAATATGTATGCTCCCCGAACAATGTCAAAGATGCGATCACACGAACTTCTAGGATATTGAAGGAATACCAATGGAAAAACTCTAACTGTGTTACCACATCACTCTGTGATAACAACTTCAGTTTCAGGAAAGGACTGGAACTGCAAAATAGTGTTAAAATAAATAACAGCAATATCAATATAACTAACGTATAGAAATGGAATAGATAACTACGTGTGGCATCAGTTACAAACAACGTCCTGATTGATTTACCTATTCATTAATCGTGCAGGGCGCTTCTTGGTCAAGCTTGGTGGTTTGTTTGCTCCAGCTGTGGCATGCAGTTGGCAAAAGTTTTTTCACTGAGGCGCCAGAACCGGCGTTTGTGGGTACACTCGAGCGATGCCCTGTGGCTGAGAACAGTACCAATGACAATGAAAGTCTTGGAGGCACGCCACATTCTGCGTTGACAAGCGGGTTCGTAAATGCTTCAAAACGTGTCATCAATCAACTCTTGAACGCCTATAGAATCCATGAGGTAACTTTAGTGGCCTGGGGAATATAGTTGTTTTGGGATTTAGAAATTCAGTATGATAAATCACAGGCAAATTATTATTCCTTCTTCTTATAAATGTACACAATGAGCAATTGGTAACGATATGTGGCCCTGGCTACTCCTCTTGTATAATGGTTGCCGTCGCTAAGTATTGGACAAGCACGAAGCTGTACAAATAGGCACATGGACAAAAATTGACGCACTTAGTCTCCGTTCTTCATTACAAAAAAAGCGTGCACTCTAAGAGAAACGTTCATAAAACACAAATATACACTTAAACGAAATGTCCAAACATATCTATGCTAACTATGTGGCTATGCAAAATGCACTAGCGCACGCTAGCAACGTCGAAACTATAAATATAGAGGGTGATCGATTTCTCCACGTAGTATAGAACAACCGTGGCTTCTATATTGCGACGATGAGTGCCGCTAATGAAAGATACATTGTAAAAAACCGGCAGATACAACGGTCTGGGGAAATCGGTGTAATGCAAAGAAGTCAGTGAGAAGCTGCCTACATGCCATTGTTTCGCTTTGAGACCAACCAAGCCATTCATATAATGACCTGTCGTTTGCTATCGCATGTTTGTCATGCGTGCACGCATGAACATTCTGGTATATAAGATGCTCATGAAACGTATATGCTGCTATATACCATGCATGGCATGTCGTTTATGTTTGTCATACTTATGTCATGCCAAGTTTAGTATTTATCAAGTTAATGAAACGGACAAAGAACACTATGATCGTGTTATCTAATTCATGACGCACATGAAATGCATAACATGATTTTAATGTTCCGATCTGCCATTTACGTTCGTCATGCACACATACACTATCGTACCAATTTTTGTACATGTAAAGTTCACGAAACAGCCACGAGAGCACCAAGACCTGGTCAGGGCGTATATGACATGGTTTTTGTGTTACGCCTTGTCGCGTTTAAAATAAGAGTTAAGGATTTCATGAACAAGATATATTTAGTGGGAACCGTAACCGAGCACCGCTCTGTAGTCACCTTGCCAAAAAAATGCTTGTCGGAAACAAAAGAATGAAGTACAGCGCAGCTTGTATCACTGCAAGACATATTGGTTTTAAAATCGCCAGAGAAAAATGTCCACCTTGCGACAGAGCTTAATCAAGTGGTTGTTGTATATGGGTCATTCCACGCCAACTGTCCCAGCCTTGGCTCTCGACCATCTGCTATTTGAATGAAAAAAATCGAAGATTATATATCCAAAGCAAGAATTGTTCTGAGAAATATTTTTGTGGAAAGAAATGTTTCAGTGCGGCAAACCGCATGTGAAGTTTTTCGGAAAGCTCCACACAATGGTTCGTAAAGCGCGTTTTCAAAAAATCTCTTCTTTCTAAATTAGGCTAGGACAAAATTTTCCATGCAGAACAATTGTAGGTTTTTCACTTAAAATAAGTTTCACGAACGTTTACTTTATTCGTGCGTTTTTTATGCGGCCTTCAATATGGAAATATGGCCCACATTGGGGATTTTTTCATAAAAAGGCGGCATTCCATGAAACGTGATAATGTGTAATAAATGATCGCCAGGAAGTTCTACTGTAGCTAAAAAATAGTTGCGCAGGGAACGTGGCGTTGCAAGCATCGGTGTCACTTCCCGCTGTTGCGTTAGCACAATATGCCGGCCTTCAATGGACAGATGTATGTGGTTAAATTCACTCTAGCGGGGTTACGCATTTCTCGTTACCCCAGGCCAATACTCGCTAGTAAAGGATTGAAATGAGCACGGGTACAGATGTTGTCTAGCTGTTTCGTGGCGTACGTCGCGCCCACGTAGGTTGTACCTACAGCTGGACGCTTTCATGCGAAGAAGAAAAACGAGAAAGAACATACACCCGCAGAACACAACTTCAAAAATTTTTTTTGTTCTAAAACAAAAAGTAATTTGATGAAGCTTTCTCAGTCAGTAGACAACTAATGTTGCTTGTAAAGGTGCTATTTAGCATAAAAGTACTGGGTACACCTTAATGTTAAACTTACGACTAAACATGGGCGAAAATGAAATTTTTTTAGAACTTTGTCGCCAGCTGTACACACCATTTCACGCCATATACGTCCGAAACAATTTTTTTGGCTACAGTAAATCTTCCTGGCAATGAGTTATTACAAAATATTACATTTCACGGAATGTCGCCTTTCTATGAAAAAATCTCCAATGTGGGCTATGTAGTCCATATTTCAGGCCGCATAAAAACCCACGAAAATGTAGACGTTCGTGAAAGTTAATTTAAATGAAAAGCCTACGATTATACTGTAGAGAAACTGCTGTTCTAGCCTAATTTAGAAAGAAGAGATTTTTTGAAGACGCGTTTTACGAACCATAGTTTGGAGCTTTCCGAAAAACTTCACATGCGGTTTGCGGCAGTGAAAAAGTTTTTTCGCCAGAAAAATTTTGGCAGTACATATCTTGCTTTGGATAGAAAGTCCTCAAATTTTGTTCATTGAAGCCGTAGATGGTCGAGCGCCAAGGCTCGGACAGTTGGCGTGGAATGACCCATATACGTCCGTAGCCCACCTAGGTGAATTCCTGAGGCTTTCTTTCATCAAACTGTTGGTTTGCAGGTCGGAGGCCTTTCCGCTGTATCAACTCTCGTTCTTTTGGAGCTCATTTCTCGGTGCCTTACTAACAATGCTACTCGGAACAGTACTGAGCATCTTAACAGGTGAGTTGGAGGTAATTTTGCTTAAGTATTTTAAGGCAAGACATTGTGCACTGGATAAGTACGAGACATACGTGTAAAAGAGGGGAAGAGCCGCCAAATGCACGCGAAAAGTTGAGACTCGAAATGAACCTGTTCTATACTGCTTGTGAGCGAACATACGAGGGGCGTTCAATAAAGATTTCCCCTGACCCACTTCCTGTGGACGGAGAGCAACGAAACTTTGCAGATTTATTAGTCCTTCTCTACATAGGTGACACCCCGGGACACACACTTCTCCCATCTTTTTATGCAACTATAAACACCTCACTTGTAGAAGTCGACAGGTTGCTCAAAAGCCATGTTGTAACTTCAGAAATCAGAGTCTCATCATCTGGAAAATGCTTGCCCTTCAAATATGACTTCAATGTTGGAACGAGGTGGAAGTCCGATGGTGTGAGGTCGGGTGAATAAGGGGAATGCGGTAGAATTTCAAAGCCGCAGGAGCGTGCTTCCGTCTGGGCAACATGTGAGTTGTGAACTGGGGTATGGTCTCGCAGCAGGCGGACGCCTTTGGTGAGCATGCCACGTCTCTTGTTTTTGATGGTCTCTCGCAATTTCCGCAGCATTGAAGCATAGTTTGCCCCAGTAATAGTGGCACCGTTTGCTAGGAAATCCATCAAGACTACTCCGTGCTGGTCCCAAAAGACTGCGAGCATGGCCTTTCCCGTCGACGGCTGGGTGCGTGCTTTCTTTGGAGGCGGTGTATCCAAGTGCTTCCATTCCATCGACTGGACTTTAGTCTCCGGATCATAGTGATGGACCCAGCATTCATCCTGTGTAATCAGTCTGTTGAAAAAATCCTGCTGGTTTCCATGGCACATGGTCAAAAGAGCCTGGGAGCATTCGACTCGTACCTGCTTTTGGAAAGGTGTGAGCAGCCGGCGAACCCAGCGATCGGATACCTTACGCATATGAAGATGGTCCTGGATGATTTTTGCCATGGAGCCCACGCTAATCTTGACATGTTAGGCTAGGTCTCGAACGCTAATGCGGCGATTTTCCAAAATGGCGGCCTTCACTTGCTGGATGGTGTGTTCACTGACAGCGTAGTGGGGTCGCCCTGCAATCGGAGCCGCTTCCACAGAAATCAGACCATATTTGAATTGGCGATGCCAGTTATTCACTACATCATAAGATGGGGAATCCTCCCCATAAACCTCTTTTATCTCATCGAACGTCTCCCTTGGAGTGCGGCCTTTCAAGTACGGGAACTTGACTGCTGCTCTGTATTCCACTGCATCCATTATCACATGGACTGCAATATGAATATTACTGCTTGTGAGCGAACATAAGTACTATTGAGCCATGGTTACACTGTTTTTGTTATAGCACTTTTCTTACTATTTCTGTATAAGCTGACTAGACAATGCTATTCTTGTGGCGTATTTTATGACGCCGCGCTTCTCATATGACATGTGAAGAGCTTCTACTCTACAGCTCAATGAGATTAGGTAGTACAAATACTCATAACATTTCTGAATAATACGGATAAAGTTAGGTTTTGCGAGCTACAGTATTTACTTCTTCGCCAATGAAACCTGGCTGCGTGTCAGGCGCTCATGGAAAACGTTTTCTTTTCTATTCCGTTTAGGTGGAGCCGAAACGTGCAAAGACAACTTGAACCTTACAAGTCCGCTCTTTCTGAACCTGTGGAGACGCTTCAAGTTTCTTGCGAAAATGATTCAAGTGAGTTAAACCTCACCTGAATACTAAAATGATAAAAAACTGCCACTTTATTTCCACACAAACCAGGTGAAGCAAGGTCATGAAAAAGAAAATTCGGTCTAGACATGTCTGCAATGTTTGAAATGATTTGGTTCTTCTGTAGAGCATGGAAAGAAAATTGGCTGCACAACTTTTCAGTTCGTATCTAGTATATAATGTAGTGTTTTATGTGATTGTGAGTGTTAGATGATGCATCACTTACCGAAGTATTCTCAGTTCTATGATTCGAACTGGCACAACTAAAGGCACAAGTTGCATGTAGAAGAGTGACAACAGCTGGGGTGGCGATGTTTCAGCAAATGTTTGTAGCCTGGCATTTATAACCATCAATTTGTCCTCTTCGGGATCTCTTATGTATTAGTAGCCCGGGCGTGTCAGCAAGGATTGACCGTGTCCGGCACCCTAGAAAAGCAGTCAGCAGTCGTAAAAATTTCCTTCCTCGTTGCGCTTTATGACACATCTACAAAATGATAAATAGATGCACAACGGGTGACTAACGATGTTCTACAATTTTACCATCATTGCAGGTTGAAAAAGAAGCGAGGAATGACGGCATGACATTGCTTCGTAACGACGAATACGTGGATGAAAAAGCCAGCCATGGCACTGAGGTCACAAATTGCAAGGAACATAAATATATCTTTAGAGCCGGGGAATTAACGAACGGCACTGCCAATGAAGTCTCCTTATAGCCTGAATTTAAATGTGGTACCACGGCGCAAATTTTACCTCACTATTTAAAAACACTGCTCGGCATATAAGACAATAAATCTGCATGGCGACTGCCAAGTCATGCTCATCGAAGACAATATGACGCTGATTCTTGTTTCAAATGTTTCTAGTGAACAGACTCCCGTCTCAGTGACTGCATGCTCTGCCACAGGATATAAAGGTGGGCTAGTGGGTACAATTGCAGCAATGAAGCAGCGCGAATAGTCGTAGACAGCACTCATACTGTGTGTTTTTGCTTCCTTGTCTACGTCCATTTGCGCTGCTTTAACGATTGCATGTTCGTCGGGGCAGGGCACCTCGATAGAACATTTGGAGCCAGCAGTCTGCAGACTGTGCACCAGGGGTCGCCAAAGGTGTGCCGCCATTGAACACATTCTCAATCAGTTGCAAGCAGGCACATCAGCTGCCACTGGTCAGTAAAGCAACGCTCCGTAGTGAGGACATTGATCGGTTGCAACTACAATCTATCGAAAATGCTGATGAGTACATCGAAGATTCGTCCCACCATGAATTGCAGGACCTGCGTCGCAAACTTGAAAAGGTAGGCTGCGACTGTGCGGGAGCTTCATGCAGCTCAACTACGGTATGATTGCCCGAGATTAGGGCGGTCGCAGAGGCCTGCCAACTGTAGGTATGTTAGCAGTGCCTCCTCAACGTTCTGGCCATCGCCGCACACAACCATGATCCAAGAATCTTGACTGCTGAAAACGGTGTTGACTACAGTCGGTTTAGTACCATCTGAAGAGGTTGCAAGTGGGCATCAGGATGAGCACAAATGCAGACAGCATATCCATTGGTCTCTTCGGTGCCGCAAGAAGGGCAGCCGCAGCTGCTACGTGTATGACGTCAATTGGCACTTGTGCCTGCTGCTCTGCGGAGTAGTTGACCGTTTTAAACTCTGCTACGACACCTTCTTCAATTACAGCTGCGAAGCACCGACCACGCGTCTCTAAAGCAACACGCGAACCTATGTAGCTGCACAATTTGTTGACGCTAAGGCTCATGATGACGACGAATTATAACTGAGCCCTTTGTATTGGGTTGGCAGTTTTCAACTACGAACTCGTTATGCAATTCATATGGTGTGACGCCTGACACAACCGTACGCTTCTACCACGCAATATTGCACCTGTTTATGTGATTAATTGCCCGGCGTGCCGAAAATACAACGTATTTATTTCCGAAACAGTTTCAAGCACTGGCGTGAATTTATGGTAGAATACTTGATTGCCACGCTAAATACTTCGATCATGGCTCAAACCTTCAATTTTCTTTGCGTCCATCGGAATTGCGCTCATTTTGCAAAGGTCGTTGCAGAGGTCACCACCAGCAAAAGCACCTAAAATCTTTCATCTTGAAAGAAATATAATCTATCGGACTTGTGCGCACCCATATGGCGCATGTTTGTTCGCTTCATATCATGCTCAAAATCGCGGCAGGGCCTCAAAGCAAGCGCAATTCCTTGCAGCGAATAACAGAAGCAGCCTGTGCCGCAGTAACATAAATTCTGCAATGTCGTTTTTCTTTCGTAGCTGCGGCGCCGTGTTTCATATGCGCACCTGCAGCGCGGAAAGTGACACGCTGCTCCGTTGTTTCAGCAAAAGACTTTATGGCCTGAAAAGACTCTGTAGAGGCCGATTAATGACAAAATGATTTCTAAAATGTACCATCAAAAGTGTAATGCCGCATTATCAAAACCATCGAAAGCATAAAGCCGCAACTTGACGGGCGAGTTACTTGAACTTGTGATACGGGGATTCCGTGCTGGGAATCTCAGAAGCGCTGCCTTCAAAAAATTAATGAGCGAATGAAATCGTTTTACTTTCTCCGTTAATCGTTAGTAATGTTGAGCTCATAACCTTCCGCGAAATTCTAATTAGATTCGTAGTTGCGGGAGTACATTAACATATAATGCACGCAATAATAGAGCTTTGATTTAAAGAAAAATACATACATGAACCTGCAGCAGCTTCTTTTTTTTGCCGCGTTCTTTTCCTTTTGTTCTGTCTGTGTGTTTTTTTTTATTATTGAAGCAAGACTGATGATTGATTTAATAGTCTAATACCATGCTTCATTAGGAATAACTGTTCTTTCTAACTTACGCCATAATCTCTGGACGAGTTCGGAAAATTTGTTTAAGACCTTGTCATTCACCCGGCCGTTGGACAATCCGCCTTAGTGGTTAGCTGCCAATTGACCCACAAGCATACTCATCAGGATCATCTTGTGGATTGCAGTAATATAGAGGACTTACACGCACGCTGTAGAGCTGATCACTACAGCTAACGGCGACTTACTGAACTTTATTTGCTTGTCGCTATGAACGCCCCTGGCATCGTTGCAACTGCGGGTGCTACAACATTACATTTCTTTTTTTGAATGCTTTGTATTTGTGGATGATTTGACAATTGAATAATAAGTATGTCTGCTAATCGCGAGAGGAATCAACATGAGGATTTTCATCAAGGTGTGCGCAGTGCCCTACTTGTTTTGCAGCGCATTCAAGGTGCACGTGAAAAAAGAGAAGCACTGCTCCATGCCACCGAACACCACATAACAGCAAATACCATGAACTGTGTCTGCGAGTATGAATTGTCTGAGTGCACCGTGTCAGTGCGTCTGATGTCGAACGAGCTTGCTGAAGATATGTGTGAGAGCGTGAGACGTTTTAAACACGAAAGTGTTTTATGCCGGGGTCCACCACGGCTCCGCTGACGTGTTTCCGTCACGGATATGACGTTGTAAAATATAAAGACTAACAGTGGGCAAAGAAAAAAGCCAGACGAAAAAGTTCCGTCACCAGGAATCGAACTCACGACTGCTCGCTCCGCAGCGCGCGGCGCGAAACAATTCGGCCACGGACGGCACGTTCTTCGCAATGCTAACGGCGAGATATTTATATACGCCATTTGCGGGTGGCTGTACTCAGAGATCAGTGTTACAGTATGTTTTCGTTATGACTAGCGAGATGGCGCGACGGGCTCGATGAGCGTAGAAGAGCGCGCTTGAAAGCTCGTCGCTGTTGCGACGAGCGCCCGCGTCTACAGGGCGTGATCACGTGTACTCAAAGATCTGTGTTACAGTGTTTTCGTTATCACTGGCGATATGGCGCGACCGCCTCGAAGAGCGTAGAAGAGCGCTCTCGAAAGGTCGTTGATGCTGCGACGAGCGAGCGCGTGTCTACAGGGCGTGGTCGCTTGTGGTTTGTACGTCTCGAGTTGAGAGCACGAAGGTCACTTGCCCACTGCAGCAGCTGCTTTTGCGAAAGGAGCGCGGTGCTCACGCAGAAATAAGTTACAAATGTGACAGTTACTTCGCTCTCATCCTGTGTATGTTCGTTCCGTGCGTCCCTTCTACTTGAGCAGCGCGTTGCAAGTTTCGAGCCACTTGCCGTTCTTCGCGTGACATTACAATTTGTTGCTGTAGCATTCATTCCATCGCCCTTGGGGCGAAAGAATGCGCAACAAACGCTCAACTATGTCTGTGAAGACACGTTTCACTTTCGTGTTATACCGACTCCTATGACAGAGGGATCATCCATGTTTTTTTTTTAGAGAAGCGCCGTTGCAGCGTATGCTATAGTTACAATCTGTTCTGCTATAGTTATAATCTGTATCTGGAGTTTAACATCCCAAAACCACGACATGATTATGAGAGACGCCGTAGTGGTGGGCTCCGGAAATTTCGACCACCTGGTGTTCTTTAACGTGCACCTAAGTAAACGGGCCTCAAACATTTTCGCGCCCATCGAAAATGCAGCCGCCGCGGCAGGGATTCGATCCCGCGACCTTCGGGTCAGCAGTCGAGCACCCTAACCACTAGACCACCGTGGCGGGCCGTAGGTTATTGTTAAAAAAATAAACTCAGTATTTGGAGAACCATTTTTGTTTCACAATTTCAGTTGACGGATATACTTTCAAATAAGGAACAAATATTTGTGATTTGTGCGTAGTGTATTAGTACCGACTATTACAGCGATATTTATTATCCTCATGCATAAGCCGGCAAACTCACCCATTGAGTCGGTTCACTCGACTCACTCAGACTGAGATAGAGCCGTGCGCCTGAGCCTAAGTGAGTGAGGGAGCTCCTCATTTTTTACCGAACTATGATCCTGTCTACTCAGCTTTAGCATTAGCGTCAGCCTAATGCTGACTCACGTTTACACTCACGTCTGCTCACACTTCAACGCTCTAGCGCTCATGCGCCAGCTCAATATTTGTTGATCATAGGTGTGAGTTACAGAAACGGTGCCTTGACTTCCCGCCACAGTCTCTGTCACGGGAAGTTCTTGATATCTCATGTGAATCATGTCTTTCAATAAAGATGTCTCTACTGTGTTGCACCCACTAATAGCTTGTACATGAAGGTACGATTTCGTTTAAAAGAAGCCAGTAGATCATCGATTATACGAGATACTAGTGTTAAAGAGCGTTGACACCAGGGTAGGAAAATGTAATTATAGTCTAACTTACTCATGAGTCCGCTCACCAGATTCACCGATACTCAGATCGAGTCGTCAGTCTGAGTCTGAGTGAGTGCGAGTGAGCAATATGTTGATGAGTTTCAGTACAAGTGAGTACGGTAGAAAAAATGTTTAGTTAGTGGGTCTGTGTGAGTCCAGTTGAGGAAAATTGGGGTGGATACGAGTCCTAGTGAGCCCTTAGGGCAATATAAATTTCATGAGTGAGTATGAGTGAGCTCCACATTTTTTGCCGACCTATGGCTTCATGTAAGAGCCAGGGATGGAAGGCTATGACGTATTGGTAAAATTTTTACGAGCTCAAATATGACGCTGTTGTAAGTGTTCTCAGTATAGTTTAAAGGCGCGTGTCTTTTACGCCAGAAGGCGCGCAGCGCCATTAGTGCCCATGAGTGCGAGGTTTTTCTTATTGATCTAATTTTGACGCTTTCAAACGCAGGACATTCAGTTGGAGATGTCACAAGAAAAAAATAAATTAATTCCTCAAGCATATTGTGCCAGGGCCGAGAGGTCGATGCAGTGAACATTTACAAGCGTATTGCAGAAGCCAACCAATATTGCTGATGAACCTCACGCGCCAGTGGTCTGTTTGTTTTTTCTTATGTTCTATTGCACGCACGGTCAACGTGCATCCGTCGTGTTCAGCACTTGGAAGGGCAACAGACTATGCCATTGTCCCATCGGTATAATTACTGCGCGATAGACTAGCGACAAACATAACCTTGATGCACATTACTCGATTTCTGACGTATTAAGACAGAGGTCACTTCATTTTCTGGTGCGCGTTCATAAAAATTATTAATTTCGTTACCAACAGTGCCAAAAATAATTGCGGTGGGTGAGGGTATACAGAAAAGAAGGATACGGAAGAAGATACATTATTAGCCAAACAAACAATAAAGCAATCTCAATCAATCACTATCATCAACATGAATTCATACAAGAGCGGAAAGAATTGAGCAAGGCATTTCTAACATAGAAAACATCAGTACATATAATAGAGGCAGTGTTTAAAGAACATTGACTCTATTCTATTGTTCTAGGGAAAAAATGCAAATGGAAGGGCATGAATCTCGCATACACATTACCATTAAGACACATTACCATTAAGACAGCAGTTTCCTGTGGCGCTGACGTAGACTAAAGTGTCTGGCACTGAGGCATTTGTTGCAGAGCAAGTGATTTAATGGACACATATATCTAACCACCAGCCTCACCTTCCCGCTGCGAAGCTATTACCGGAAAACCAGCCCTAAAATTGCTTTAATGCCAGCGGCTCTTGCGCACGGCATATTCTAAAATGCGATCTTGCTGGCCCGCATCGACGCCTAATGATTACACTGATAGCTATGATTACATTGACTGCATTACACTAAGTGACACAAAAGAATACGTTGGTGTATTCTTTTGACATCGACATCGAGAAGTAACGAATGCAAAAAATAAGTTACTGTTATGTTATTTCTGGTGATGTACTGCATTAGAATTATTAGGTAATGCATCAAGGTTCTCTATGGCGATATTACTTTAAGGAGATTAAAAAGAAAGCTTTAAGTGAACAGGACGGTACTTGGAGTTAAGAAGAATAAATTTGCGCTTCGTGAACTGGGGACGTGCTGCACAGGAAAAACAGAAAGAACAGAAAGAGTGCTCGCGCACAAGACAACTTCGCGCTGACACCAAAGTTTCTTCTTGCGCAGACGTCAATAGTTCAGTATAAACCAAACTAGTCTGCAAGGAAGTTTCGATTCGTGAAAGCTGCATCGTAATCGCGAGAGTCAAAGCATAACGTTTATCGTGCTTGTAGCGTAGTTTCGAGCTGCGCCCCTAAGCCAAATTTATAGCTGTCACGTTTGCACACTAAGTTACAGGACCTGCAGTCGTAACATTCGACAGTTGACACTTACGCTGGTAGCCCAGGCTGTTTTGGCTAAGATTGCTTCTACATCAACTGTCTCAAAGCATGTAAGAGGCAATTCTAGCTACGTCGAAAAGCAAAATCGAGAGAAAGTTCGGCTTCGCGTCGTCTGAGCATATGGGAATGCAAAAAAATAGTATCTCGTTGACGGGACAAATGGCTGTCGCATACATCGCTTCAAAAGAGGGACTAGCGTTATTTCTTATTACTTTTCTATAGCACAAGGCCGAATCACTTGGCATGTTAAAGAACGTGACCCCCTCTGAGCCTTAGTATAAATATACGAGGCGCTTCGGCAGGAACCCCAGTCACGCCAAAGAACCTGTTGACAGCAGTAACAAGTTCCAGTGTCTCAACATGGCTTTCGCATGGCTTGTACTGACCCTTGTAGTGGCGGCAGCTACGGATGGCACCTGGGCCAGCGCTGGTGAGAACACCTTCTTTTCTCTATCTGTTGAACATTAAATGTGTGATAACTCATATATCTTTGTTGAATTGAGTCAGAAAAGGGAAGCGAACCGTGTCACTTGTTGCGAAGCAGAAATTAACCTCATGCTAGCGCAGTTTGAAAGGATATGCGGCATTTACATATACGAGAAGAATTAGAGACAGCTATATACTTGTTGAAATCCAGAGTGGATTCATGCCTCCGGATCATAAGCTTGCGACTAAGGAACTGTGAGCATTGTAGCTTGAAGATGGCATCATTAAAAGTTTGCTGGGTGCAGTCAGGTTAAGAGGTATAAAACTATACCACAGAACACGTTGATGTAGAGGATCAGAGGGGACAGGTTCGCACATCGTTTCCAGTTCCTTCTATTGTCATAGCTTTGATATCTCTGAGCGTTTCTGTAATTATAACATTTATGCCAGAATGGATCCAATTCACAACCTAGACCACAGAGAGTAGTACCGTAGCTAGATAAGCTTGCCTCTGATAAAGTAAACATTGATTGCGATGTCATAACAAAGGTTCAACACAGTTAGCAGCTTAGAAGTCGTTGTGCACACAGCACAGTGTGGTGTTAAAGGGACCGACAACTGCCCAGAATATGAAATGAGTTGACTCCACTGATGTAAAGATTGTCCGTAGCACTGACTCAAACCAACCCTGTTTTTTTCGTGAGAGATAGATTTATATTTTTATTTCTTAATTGAAAGTCGCGAAAAATGACCTGTGGCGCCTCTGGCGGCAAAAACATGAATGAACCGATGAAGACGGCCACGTGACCGTTGATTACTGTACGCGGTCGACGATTTTTTTGTTAGTATTGAAATATTGTTCGTTTCTTTATATTAAAAGGTACTACTTCATAATAATATACATATAGGCCTGCGTTAGTAGTATGAAATAAAGTGGCGCTGCTTTCGCGTGACGTAATGATCCCATGCTCGTCAGCGCGCCTTGAGCAACTTTTCAGCGTGCTCATGCAACCGTGCACGCAGTTTCCAGGTCGCTAAGATTTTGGAGCGACATAGTTTTGCTACCTACACTTCGTCTCACAAATGACGCGCGCTGCTACTCGGTGCGGCCATGCATATGCGCAGTTACGTTTTCAATTACTTGGCTTGGCTCGTGTATCGAGAGAGTAACGACGCCGGGACAAGCCATCCATGACACAGGCGCAAGCAGCCTTGGGCGCAGGCGCACACAACGCTGTACAAATACCGGGAAGGTGTATAAAGCCACACATCTCATTGTAACAGCTTACTATTTTCAAAGATGGTTGGAAAGCTCAAAATAAAGGTGGTTAAGCATAGTTACAGTAACTCCTGCGAAAGCAGAACAACGACAGCTTTCACAAGGGCTAGCGGCATCGCTATCAATTCTCAGCGTTGCTCGAGCAAGCCTCTATGCGTGTTTGGAGCCTTTTAGATTGAAAAATACTGCTTATAAAATAACCACGTGCTTTTCAGATAAACCACTGCAGCTACAAACGCTACGAAGGGTGAGCTTCCTGTCGCACCGTAAAAAACTGTGTCGAGAAAAATCAGTTGTGGGTCCCTTTAAGAACGCGTATAATTATTACTCGAAGGTATGATAGAGATTATTTTAGCCTTTTTCGCAAGCTGTGACAAATGGAAGTAACCAAGAAAACGTTTACACCAGATATACGCAGAATGAAAGTGTTTACATCAGATATACGCCGAATGAAAATGCGCCGTAGCCATTTGCTCTACCACCAGTGCTGTAACCGCTGATGCGCCATGAGTGAGAACGTCTATTTCAGAGTATGACTACGGTGAGCTGTCCTCCGAGGAGTTACCTATGGGAGACGCTGGTTCCTGCGTGCAGGTTGCGTTGCCTAACATCATGGGGATGGGCAAGGTACAGCAGTTTCCTACTACATTGTTTTATCGATTTCTTTATTGGCTTTGCGTGAATGTGAAGCTTGCTGTAACTCAAGTAAAAGTCCGTGTATATTTTATGTGGTCAGCTGGCTTTAAGGTATGTTTTTGGATTTTATGAGATAAACAGCAGAGCCGCCAATCGGGCAGCGGAATCAGTAATTTTGTGTCATACGTCACTGTATCTTCCTCGGTGTCAAGAACGTGAAATGGTCAAGGAGTAAGCGGACCCTTGCGACGCAATTTTCTCTTCAGCGGAGTATCTTTTTTCCGCATTTTTTTTTCACGAAACAACCGAAGCAAATTTTCTGGACTGATGTTTTACCAATGCACGTACATCTCATATCTGCCTTTAGCGTCTCCTAAAACAGCTGGATACATCTTTCAAAGGGCCAGAGATATCTACATGCACGTGCTAGTTGTACGTTGAGCTAAATTATTTTAGGTATAAAAACAATGTTTTCTTACAATATAACACATGGACAACACAATCTAGTAAACACGTGTCCGTCTGTATGTTCTTCTGATGATGCATTTCGCGAGAACTGCGTTTCCCAAAAGCGGCTTTCCGCAAAAACTGAAATTCTGTAATCCCTGCAACAGTGCCCATCGTCCCATGCTTGATTCGAGTATGCCGGTTTGATAACATTTGCTTTTAGCTTTCCCCTAGCAGGGTCTCGAAAATTGCACGTATTGGTGTGGCTAGATGCTACTTAGCTGCCTCCGCTTATTGGCGGAGCCGAGCTGGTCACGTAAGCGGATGCGTTAGTACACATAATTGTTGGGGTTTTACGTGCCAAAATTACGATTTGATTATGAGGGACGCCGTAGTCACCCGGGATTCTTTATCATGCCCCTAAATAACGGCACACAGGCCTCCAGCATTTTACCTTCATCGCAGTGCGGTCGAGACTAGATCCCATGGCCTTATCTCTTGACCATAATTCCTTGGGATCATGGGATTAGGTCCCGTGATCTTATGGTGTTGTCGAGCACTATAACCTCTACAACACCGCGACGGGTCTGCCTGCGCTATTCATTGTGTTACAAAGAGAACAGCGAGGGTTCGTTGTCATCATGCCCCATCTGTTCACATTTGCCTGTGTTTCGACATAGAGAGCATTACTATTACTAGTAAGTCAAATGACAGAATAGGTGGATAAATTATGCAGTGAACGGATAACCCTCCTAGATGCCTAGAGCAACAATTTTCATGGTGCATAACCGGCTCACCAAAATTGCCAATTTGTTGTAAGCAAATAATTGCTGCAATATATTATTGATGTCGCTCTTCATGCTCCCTTGCACAATCCAGCGAACCTTTTCGTACATTGGCGGCTCTTCTCTTCTTTTGTCACTTTCAGTGCCTTGGGAATAGCCTCAACTTGTGCCAAGCTGAAAATGTACGTAAGCTCTCATCACCTGTGCACATTTTCATGGGCATTCAAAGAAAAAGTACAAAGGTCTTGCCACATTTACTTTTCGAGGGTGAGATCCATCCCTGAACCCAGTTCTCCTTCTTGACAAGCAAACAGATGTGACCATGATAACAAGGATTTAATTATTTTACAGTGTAATTTTAGCTGTACACCTAACCGTCTTTTTCTTTTACGCCTGTGATTCACACACGATATGTAAACTCTAAGTAAGTTTTTATGATTAGAAACTTGCCATAAAGCATAATTCATTGATGAACGATTACAATGTCCCTTGGTTTAAGAAAACGATTTTGCTGTTTTCAGACGATGATAGAGGGCTTGATGAAAATTGCAGCGGTGAGTACTGCGCCGTGCATATTGAGCGCTTTTATTATCACTCATGGAACAATATACATAACGCTACTGTTTTATTAACAATTTGATAGTGATTTACAGGGTAGGCGCTTCAGCGGTGCACACGCACAACGGACACGCACATATAGATGGAAAGATATTGGGGAGACGAAAGAGGTTTTAACGCGAAATGTTGCATGCTTCATTAAAAATTTTGCTGTCGCCCCATAGCAGAAATATACTGTGGAAAACTTCCTGTGCGTTTAGAAGGCATATCGGGGAATTGAGGCGCGCTTCGTGGCACTTGATATGCAACGCACATTATAAGGAAGTATTGCCCGAATGGAGTTCACAGCAATACGAGAAATGGGTGAGGTCGCTTGGAAATTAAAACATGAACATGTATTAAAATTAAAAGAGCAAGCTGGTTTAAGAGTCCGCGGTTTTTTTAACAGCACTTTTTATTGATAAGGGCGCCACATATGGTAAATTAGCCTAATAGTGCCAACAATAGTGTAAAAAACACAACCTAATACGAAGTGGATGACCGACAGAACCAAATGTTGTCGCCACTTCCTAGTACAAGGAATAAAAATCATGTTTTCATGACTGATCTTAACACCGAGTTTATGTAATACGGGTCAAAACTCAGTACTAGATGGTAGTGTCGTGTCGAAATACCAGTATATTTTGTGTGGTTTTGAAGGTTAGGTGATTTGATGCAGGAAAACGGATGTAATTCTCTTCAACGGAAGCGCAACACAGAAGGCGATCTATGGACAGCTTTTGAAATGAAATAACGAATTAAAAACACTCCGATAAAGAACAGGGTTTTTCAAGGAGTTTAATCAGATGATATCACTTGCGTATCTACACTCATGATGCTGCAGTTGACAACATCTTACAGTGCACTGCGTCGGCCATGTTCAAAAATTTGGCACCAACGTCTGCCTTTGCCACTCTGCGACCCTTTCTGGTATCACTTGCCAGCTCTGTCTCAAGTGCACGTGAGTATTGTTTTGATGTAATATTTTTCTTAAGGGACGCCTAAACGGTTTCATGCACAGCCGATGGAGAACAGTGCTACGTAAAAACTTGGGATAGCTGCGCAATAGTGAGGTGAACACTGAAAAAAAAGCGAAGCTGTTGATGTTCCCCTCCTCCTTTCCCTCATTCTTTGCTCACGTCTTGCGATTCTGCACTATATATGTGTATAGTTTGCTATACTTTTTCCTTTCCTATTTACCCCCACGTATCTTCTACCTGACCTCACTTCGTTTTTTCATGTTTTTGCAATAGTTATTCAAAGGCACAATGAAAACAAGTGAGGCGAGTGTAATACATTGAAGAAATAAATAGGCACTCCCCTTGTTCAAAGAAAACCAAACATATGTTGACGTTTCGGGGCCGCTACGAGTCTCCTGTTCACGATGAATAGTGTGCAAGAGGGCGTGACTATATGTGTGTTTGGTGGCGCAGATTGCACATGTATATCGCGGTGAGATTACCAGGCGTCCGGTTAATCGCGTTTTAGTCGTTTGAATGTGTAAAGATTATAAATGTAGCCATGCCGATAGGCACTTTTCTGTCGCGATTAAGCTCGCATAATCCCAGTCGACGATGTGGTTAGTAGTCATGTGATAATCCGAGACGCGTTTTTTTTTTATGCCCTATAGCATGCGCAGAGTCGAACCTTAGGTTATAACCACTGCCAGTGTGTACCCGTGCGGGTCGGCCTTCGATGCACACTGGTTATTATTGGTTTGGCTGACCGTCTCATAAGGACGTCAAGGAAGGCAATCTGTCCAAGATTCTATGCATGGCTATGGTATGCTTTCTTCCTCTGTCGTCCACTTTATTTCTGCCGCATTCCATCTCTCTACTTCGTTCTTTCTCTTTCTTTGATAATCTCTCTTTCTTTCTCTTTCTCTCTTGATTTTTGTTTTTTTTTTCATCACGTTGTTGTGCTTGTTTCCTTCTGTCTTTTTCCATTTATGTTTACTTCTTTCTCTCTCTTTCTATCTCTTCTTTCCCTCTCTCTATACTCGTTGTCTCGCCCATCCGAGTTATTGCATCCTACGCCGGACAAATCGTCGCACGTGCTCTGGGTATGAAGAACATGATCCAAGAACGCGTACGCAGCTAATGATGATTCTATTTTTTGCCGCGACTAACGGTGTTTTTAGCGCATAAGCAGCTCCGCTGCTAAAGATGGCTGGGTCTCCCGTAAGCGAGTGTGGACGCAAGCATGAAATGGCCACCAGCAAAACTGGTTGATTGAAGATGGTACTAGCGACAATCTTTAAGCGCCAAGCTGCATCGAGCGCTGCAGGCAGCCTGGCGCCACCTCTTGAACAACGTGGCAATCCGCGCAGCGAAAACTTTCTCACCGCGATCAGATACGGCTCTGTGCAACCACTTGCGCTTATGAGAGGTGAGGCATGTCACTCGCGTTTAACATAAGATATGTATGGTGCCCTGTATCTGCCCTTGGAATGGCGTTATTGAACATAGCAAATAAAAGGCCAGCGTGCTAGAAGTTACAGCTCCAGTAATAGTGTGAACAAACATTGAGAAGAACTTGGAAACAACATTTGTGTGCTTTGTTTCCTCCGTAACTAGCGTATGTAGTGCAGTACTGTACAAGACCCGACCATTTTTTACCTTTAGGCTGATTGGCCGGATCCCCTTGTCATATTCTCGCAACTATTATTGGGTGTCTCGTTTGGGAGCCCGGATAACGGCGCTGCCTCAAGGCTCAATGTCACTCGAAGGCCACTGACAACGGAAGCTAAAAGCATTTCATGCTTAGTAGGCCATATGGTGGTGATAACACTCGCAAACTACAAAGAGGTTCCACCACTCGTAGACAATGGAAACAAGAAATAGAAACGAACGCACCCTTCTTACGAAAAGCAAAAAAAATGCAGTGGCTTAGCTCGGCTATGCTGGGATATACGAAGCGTTAGCTAAGGTACAGCTGATTATTCTTAGCTTTCTTGCTTGTCAAGCTTATCCGCTTTTCTGCACCGCTTATCAGCATTTGCGCTCTCCTTCTCCATGGCTATACCACACTCGCAATCGCCAGCCAGCAGGTCTTTCAAATGGCTAACCTCCCTGTCCTTCCGTTTTTCTTTTCGTCGTCCTCCTCCCCACTATATGTATACCACCACCGATACGCCATTGAGAGACAGTTATCATGCACTTCTCCCCCTCTTTCCTACCGTCTTCCTCCTTTCCATTTAAAGAAATAAAGAATCACTTATACGCGCAAAATAAAGGGGCTGATATATGCTACTCCAGCGTAACGTCGACGCTCGCGCGCGCACGCTCGGCACAGCGACGCTAGGCTAACAAAAGCGCAGCACTCTGTAGTCCGACGCGCGGCGCGACCGACGCGTCCGGATTACGTCCGGATTCCATGAACGCGCCCCGGCTGCAGCTTGCGCGAGATGCCACATGCCGCATTCCGCGCCGGCGACGTTACTCAGACTGCACTGCGTCTGCGTCTCTTCGTGAAGAAGGAAGGCCGAGTGCACTCAAATGCGCATGGGTCAAGGCGACGTATTGTGTCGCGCAAGTGGGAGTATAGAGTGCTGTTTGCGTCAACGTAACGTGACGAACCTGACGTCGCCAACTCCCGGCGCCGCGGGCTGACGCGAACGCACGTCGGAGCATAACAGAGCCTTTAGAGGCGTTATCAAGCGGCTCCGGCGCAGCGTCAGACGGCCACTGCGGAACGGAGACGCACAGCTGGGTGAACGCCGCTGCTAATGCGCCTGCCGTGGCTATGACGTCACTCCTCTGGAATGCGCAGACCAGCGAGGCGCGCGCGGCTGTGCGCCGTGTGACGTCACTGCTCCTGCGCATGCGTAGCGCGGCGCTCAGACTGCCACACGAAACTGCTCCACCGCGGCCAGTCTAGCTAACGCTACAAAAGACAAGCTTCTATGGACCGGGAGCGCCACATGCACTGCTCGAAACGTTCGCTGACTTCGGTTCATTGGGTGCTGTGGAGCGCAAAACACCGTCGCTAGAAATAGGACCTACGCAAGAGAGATACAGGAGCGAGTTCACGAGGCGCAGAGTCGCGACACAACTGAAAAAAAAAAAACGCCACGCCTGCGCGGAAAGCGCAGCACAGTCACAGCGAAAGCTCGAAGACCGGCATTTCTAGAGCCCGTTATAAACTCTCTTGGGGCTACTAATGCAAGTACATAGCAACGTACCCACTGCGCCACAAATCATAATTTTTGTTACGTTGGGAAGCACCCACCACAGCCTTACTCGTCATTCTTCGGATAAGCGAGACACCATGTGTGCAGTTTCTCTATGCGACAGCTGGTGACGAAGAATTAGGGCTGAGCCTTTTATTATGGGTTGGAAGCTTTAAAGGACCCACTGGTTACTGTAATTCGCATTGTGTGACGCCCGGTGGTTATTTTACTCTCCCACCACGGTTTATAGCATACGCTAACGTGAGAAAGAGATAGAGAGAGGAAATTAACTTGATTGAGTCCCTGAGGAAATGGATCATGGGAGCCTCATGGGCTTCCTTGGCAACCAACAGAAGTGCACTTGCGAGGAACCCACTACGCTACCATACCATCATAAGTTCTGTAAAGTAGGGAAGCAGCAACTATGCAATTTTTCGTCATTCTGCGGAGAACCATGGTACCTGCTAAACACCTGTAAGGCGTTACGTGCACTTCATTGATGCTGTACCTGATGATGATGAAGTATTATGGCAGAGCCCTTTGTAATGGGTTGGAAGCATTAAACAACCCACTCGTTGCACAATTCGCATTGTGTGACGCCTCGTTACAGAATTCGCGTTGTGAGACGTTTGGTTGTTATTTTACTCTTCTACCACGCTACATTACATATGTTGTGGTTTCTTCTCGACATGAAGGCTGTATAGGGTCTTTTTCCAAAGCAGTTTCAAGCACCGGCATGGCTCTGAAGTAGAATACATGGCTCCCACGCAGATGGCCCAGGTTCGAACCTCGTTCCGTCCTGGAAATGTTTTCTTATTTCGAGAGATAGTGGTTACGGGCACCGGCGGCGTTGGCGGCGGCGGCGGCGGCGAACAACTACTGCGCCATAAACAGCCTTTGTTGTGATCTCCTAACAGCTTTCGCTGTAAAACGGAAAGTTATTCTCGTACAGATTATAGGGGTTTTACTAAACTACGTAGTCATTGTTTAGTAGTATTGCGCTGGTATAATTTCTTTATTTATAATCATAATTTATAACATATTTTATAATTTATAATTTATTGAATGAATAATCCAAGAAGCATATCCAACATTTAGTGGGATATGTAGGTTAATATATCATTAAATTTCATGTGAATAAGTTTCTACGTTTTTGCAGCACAGCCGTTATGCACGAGGTTTGCCGTGTGTCGTAGCCGCCCAAGCTTTCTGTACAAATGGTTAACCAGACATGTTGAAACGTATTGAGATTTGACGAATTTTTGTGGCACATATGCCCTATACATATTTTATGACCACGCTATAATGCTTGAGGTTTGCCTAGGCAGAAAATTATCATCAACATGAACAGGCGCGCGCTCAATGACCACCCAAGCACACTGTACAAATGGTTACCAAGGGCAGCTGAAACGTGCTCACCTGCTCTGCTGATTTTCTTTTAGATGCGAAGTATCTTCAACAGTGTGTAAAATTGGGCTAGTTGGTTTAACTTCATTGTTTAAACAGCGCAAAAAGACGAAGACACGAGAAGGAGGACTACACAGGACAGGCGCTGGACTAACAACTGTTGGGTTTATTGAGCAGAAAAGAATAAATACACGTAATCCGACTGCGTGCGCATCATCGCATTACAGATAATTGTCACTTCCTTCAAGCAGGCTAAATTCGCAGTCATGCAGACAGATAGATGGGGTGGAAATGCAAACATCATTGTTGTACTTAATGTGAAAGGCTTCTATGATTTCACGAGACCTTTGGTCAACGTGCCTGAAGATGATATGCGTGCGATTAAACAACGGTTTACACCCACAAGAACAATGAGCAGATAAATGTGAAGTAGGCGTGCCTTTTAAAGTGTTATTGTGCTGGCGTACTCTCTCGTTAAGGCAGGCACCCGTCTGTCCAATATATTTCTTTCCACAAGTTAGCGGGATGTCATACACTACACCACATGCACAAGCTACATATCGGGTACGATGATTGACAGAGCACAAATTTCTCCGTGACTGGCCATTCTTCTTCCTGTCTATCGCGGCACAAGCTCTTCCAACCTTACCACGCGCAGAAAAAACAACATTTACGTCATAGCCCTTAGCAATCTTCTTGAGCCTATGCGAGAGCCCATGGACATATGGGATCACAGCAACATTCTTTGGCTTTTTGGTGGCGTTGGTGCGCTGACCAGTTCGAGATGCGGACAGTTTTAATGATTTTAGCAACTTCAGCGAAGTGGACGATAGGGTTGAGACAGGAAAGCCAGCATTCTTTAGCCTAGCTAATTGTTCCTTAAAGCTGACTTCAATTTTATGATAGCACGACTTTGTAAGTGCCGAGTTTAGCGAATCGTAGGCAATGCCGTTTTTAACTATCTTTGAATGCCCAGAACAATAACTAAGGAGCGATTTCTTTGAGCGCGGCGAAAAGCACCAGCATAGATGCTCCGGCTCAGCATACAAACACAGGTCTAAATACTGAATGACACCATTGTTTGGCAATTCAGACGTGAAGCGTAAACCAAGGGCATTGTCTTTGAAAATATTCATCACTTCATGAAGTCGGGAAGTTGCAGCGTTGCTCGGGAGGATGATTAGAAAATCATCGACGTAACGAAACACCTTAGTTACTAATCCCTGCACCTTCTTATCTATAGCACGGTCAACAGCAGAAAGAAAAATGTTACTGAGGACAGGTGCAACTTTTGATCCAATGCATATGCCTGATTTCTGAACATACACACCACCTTCCCACGTAACAAAAGTTGCTTTTAGATAGAAACTAAGCAGTTCCAAGAAGGCCTCCGCCGACACGCCGCACTTGTTCCTGAACGCAAGTTCATCGTTATGCTCGGTTATGCAATGTTTTACAGCCGTCATGAGCTTGTCCTGATCTGTCTGCATGACTGCGAATTTAGCCTGCTTGAAAGAAGTGACAATTATCTGTAATGCGATGATGCGCACGCAGTCGGATTACGTGTATTTATTCTTTTCTGCTCAATAAACCCAACAGTTGTTAGTCCAGCGCCTGTCCTGTGTAGTCCTCCTTCTCGTGTCTTCGTCTTTTTGCGCTGTTTAAACAATGAAAACAACGAAGTATCTTATGGCGGAGCTCAATCCGGTGGTGGTGGTGGTGGTGGTGTGCGGCGTGACCACCCATACTGCGCATGCACATACCCTCTCCACTCACCGTCTCCCTTCCCCCTCTCAACTTCCCCCTCCCCCTCCCCCTCTCCTCTTTCACTCTCCCCTTCTCCTCTCCACTTTCCCTCTCCCCTCCCCCTTTCCACTCTTCCTCTGAAACGCGTGCTAGACATGCCGAAATTCTCTCCTGTGCAACGCCGCGATGAGCACCAGCGCATGCGCGTCCCCTCCCCCTCTTTCTCCTCTCCTACGCTGCCCCCCTCTCGCACGCCTATCGACCGCGTGCCCCGCTAACCCTGTGAGAATTAACGGCCAGGCTAGAGGGAAGACAAGACGCGCGTAGCGTTCCTCTTCGCGTTCCACAACGCGAGGTAGGTAGCATGCACAACGAACGCCAACGAAACGCGATCGTGCAAGTGCTCCGGCTTCGCATCGCCTCATCGTCCCCTTCAGCGGGAAATGGTGTAATTTTTTTCTTCTTAAAAAGGCACTGGACTAGATATATTGATGATATGAGACCTATGCAATGCACGTGTGCTGCGTCTGTAGTCTACCTACGCGTTTATGGCCACTGTAACTACGTCACACTATTTCAAAGCTGAGCTAAGTGCACTTGATTGGATGTGTCTTCATGGGGATATTGCAGTCGGAGGTACTTTGGACTTTATCCTGCGAGGCTTCAGCAGTGGTGGTTCATTGTCAGACCCACTGTGTCACGGTGAAATCAAGGTTGGCTTTCCCAGCAAGTACGGAAAGGTATGCCTACTCTTCTATATACACTCTAATGAGTACCACATTCCAAATGTTTCTACCTTTTTTATCTCTAACAGTAACCCTGTTATGCCGAACATATATGCTCTGCTATTAGGGGACAGCGGGGCAGGTTGCAAATAGCTGATTGCATTTATTTCTCCAGGGATATAAAAAATATCGCAGCAATATTTCACGACTTTCTCGCCGCCCTCGAAGTGAATCTTAAATGGAAATATGTAGCGGGAAAAAGGAAAACTTCAATATTCGAAAAAGTCTACGATGTCGCATTTTGCCCCAACATCTTTGTGAAAGTGCGACACGGCGTGGGGCAAATTGATGAATAATTCAAAAAACTAACACAGTTCCCGTTATTTGCAAGAAATACACACATAGTTCGCTCCATGGGCACCGACAAAATCTTCGCGAGCCCATTTCTCACGTGAACACTGCATCTCAGCAGACCCCAGAGACGCTTCCTTCCATAGGCCGTCAGAAAAAAAAAGGAACAAAAATGAAAAGCCGCGCCACTCTTACGCTTTTCTCGCAGATGAGCACCAGAAGGTATTGAATTCCCACCCACGTTTTCTACATTGTATTTGTGGGCAGATATATTCCTCTTGGTTTTCGCTGTTGTTTACCTGGTTGCTTGTCTTCTTTCCTGACCACTACGGCCAATTGGCTGTTACACCGGCGGTTAATATAAATGGATAATTTCTGAATTAATACGAAGGATGAGGAATACATCGGTGGCGTTGGTTAAAAGCAAAAGAATGAATAGTTCATATAGCAAGAAGAAAAGCTATAATATAATAATATTGATTACATTCAACATATATACGACAAATCGCATTTGCAGGATGTGCAGTATTACGTATCTTCGCTGCTTTAGCGAGCTGCACTCTGTCTTTGTAGGGTTACTCACTTCTGCATTTTTGGTCGCTTGAAGGAAGACCAATCACGTAAATCTTTAGAAAAAAGGCGCTTGACTGGTCATGGCGCATGTGGGTTAAGTAAAATACCATTATGACTTTATGTACAGTGGTTAGAGGACAATAAGTACAAATGTGTCATGTTTTATCCTACTCTCCCATTCTTGCCGGCACTGAAAAGCTCTTAAATGCTGAGAACTAGACGCACAGATCACAAAAATGCATTCGTTTGAAAAGCATAAACGGAGTTTTTGCGATTCCCATAAATAATTCTTAAGCTGCTTTATTTCATAATACCACTATTCAGATTGAATAGGATGCTGTGTTTTATTGTGATAGCTTCGCATTATGCGTAATAAGAAATAAATTACCATGTCAGTATGTATTATTTGGCCTGAACCACGACACACGATTAGGCATTTCTTTTCTCATGCGCTTCTCTCCTCAGATTTTGATGCATGAACACTGTCGGTGTGAACGTAAAATTGAAATTTCCAAATATGACGCATTGTAAAATCACAACGAATCAACCAAATGCTGAAGGATTGAGAGCTTCAAATTCTAAATTTCGACGTGCTTTACTATATATTTTAAACGCGAAGCATATCTTGGCGAACCTATGGCACTTTGAGCGTCCCTATCTATCTATCTATCTATCTATCTATCTATCTATCTATCTATCTATCTATCTATCTATCTATCTATCTATCTATCTATCTATCTATCTATCTATCTATCTATCTATCTATCTATCTATCTATCTATCTATCTATCTATCTATCTATCTATCTATCTATCTATCTATCTATCTATCTATCTATCTATCTATCTATCTATCTATCTATCTATCTATCTATCTATCTATCTATCTATCTATCTATCTATCTATCTATCTATCTATCTATCTATCTATCTATCTATCTATCTATCTATCTATCTATCTATCTATCTATCTATCCTCCTACGTCTGCGTGCTCTCATGATCAACCTCCTAAACTTGGAGTAGACCAAAATTTGACAAGGGAGGGTAAGAAGATTTCACGAATATGACTGTTGGGTCATGACATGAATAACGTGAAAATCCTGTCGCGTACGTCGTCAAACCCTTCCCTCCAGACACGTGTGGCACCTACCCGTTTACCACTGGCCCAGTGTACGGGTATGCGCGACAAGTTCGCTCACTGATCCTTGTGCACTTTATTGACTAGGACGGGTTACGGCACTTTGTCAGGCATTAAATTGCCTTTTTGCTAACCCTGCTCCTTATCATACATGTATGATCAATGTACAGTACACTGTACTCTGTAACTGATTGATGATTGAATAGACTTGAAACTAAGTGATTGACCGTTTATATTGGATCAGGAACGGTGAGAACAGACATTAGTAATTGAAATGCGAGAGCGTTAAGAAAAAACGGCCTCGGCAGCATTGACCCGACGAATGGGAAGAATAAAAATACGTGGCAGATCCCACTTACCGTGAGAATTGATGTCACGCGAAGCATGCGGCGGAAGGTGACTGTGGCGCAATTTTTTATATTGAGCGAAACGTTACGAAGTGACGCTGAACATATGTAGAAATGTTGAAGAGTCGCCCATGTGTTATATATAAGCAATTGTTTACAGCTGTCTAACGACGCCGACAGCGAGTATTTCTAGGCTGTATTTTATGGCTTTCAGCCAAGCGTTACAAGGTGGATCAGCGTGTTTTTTTGTAAGTGTAGTAGCTGTGTGCTCATCGTGGGTTTTCGAGGCACGTCGACAACCCTGGCGTTAAAAGGGTAACTTATTGTGTGACGTTACGACTGTCCTCACGTTAGAGTACATACGTCAGTATTATCGAAACTAATTGCACTTCATGGGGCAGTCATGTGAATATCACACGCAACTTTCGTTAACGTATTCTTCCGGAGTCTCGATATGCTTGAAAATAGCTTGCTGAATAATAGGAATACAAATGTAATGTTTATTAGACTGCTATAATAGCGGAGCCAACACCGGAACCACAGTCGTTCTTCTGATATGGCGCCTGTATCGTATTAGTAGATATGTAGCGTTTATTGCTTTCTTCTAATATTAGGTTGCCAGCACCACAACCACAATTGACGTTCCACCGACATTACGCCTGCATAGGCTGTTTTTCCATACCAGTTTATAGACTTGGCTTGGCTCTGTGTTAGAATACCTGATTGTCACGCATAATGCTTGGGTTTGATTCCTGCTGAGATCCTAATTCTTATTCTTTCCATTCGTCGAGTCAACGCTGCCGATGTCGGTTTTTCTTTACGGTCTCGCATTTAAATTACCAATGTCTGTTCTCGCCGTTCCTGGGTAGATGTAAATTGTCAATCACCTGTGGCGCATACCCGTACACCCCGGCCCTTGGTAAACGGGTATGTGCAACACGTGTCTTAAGGAAGTGTTTTACGGCATACACGACGGGATTTTCACGTTATTCATGACATGACCCGACAGTCACATTTGTCAAATCTCCCATGCCAGTCTTGGTCTACACCAAGTTAAGGAGCCGATCATGAGAGCACCCAGACGTAGGCGTCTAGATAGATAGATACGTAGATAGAAACGCTCAAATTATCAGATGTTCGCTAAGAGATGCTTCGCATTTAAAATTACGATCCCATCATTAATCGAACCAAAACATTCTGCGTGGCAACCAAGTATTCTACCACGGAGCCACGCCAGGTCTATAAACTAGTTTGGAAAAACAGCCTACGCAGGCGTAATGTTGTTGCAACGACAATTGTGGTTGTGGTTAGACTATCTAATTTTACAAGAAAGCAATTAATCTATATAGGCGTCATATCAGATTAACGTCTGTGGTTCCAGTGTTGGCTGCGATTTTATGGCATTCTAATAAAAATTACATTTTTATTCCTATGATTCAGCAAGCTATATTGAAGGATTGCTCGACCCCGGAGGAATACATTAACGAAAGTTACGTACGATATTCACATGATTGCACCATAAAATACACGTATTTTCGATACGTGTACTTCGATACGTGCATAAAATACACGTATGTACTCTAACGTGAGGGCTGTAGTTGTGTCTCACCTTAAGTTACCGTTTAAACGCCAGTGTTGTCGACGTGCCTGGGAAGCCCACTATGTGCACACAGAAGCTACAGATACATAATCAAGATAGCAAATTAGGCGAGTTGGTGCGTATTCATATTTAAAGACAAAACGAAGACAAAGGAGAGATGAAACACACACCGCGCTGCAGTCACAAGTGAAAGTTAATTCAGAGCAACAAGAGCTTAAAAGGGGCAAAACCGCGCATGACAAGTCATTCCTTGTGCAGTGACGTGCCTTGTGCAGTGGGGGTTGTGTACCGCATTCTTTTTTCTTGTGGCCGTCATTATACTGGACAGACGGGACGCTGTATCAATAAAAGTTTCCGGGACCACCATACCTCTTTGGATAACGGCACGCCTTTCCATTTGGCATGGCACTGCTCCACGTGTGGGTGTACACCTGTTCTGTCTAATACAGTTATTATCTTTAAGCGCCACGATCAATTCACCCGTGCAGTTTCTGAAGCCTATCACATAAACAAGCCACGTGATGCCGGCGTAAGCGAGACCTCGGTGACGTTGCGCAAGAATGAGTTTACTTTTTTTGATGAGCGTATCACCTAATCACTTCGTCCCTCACTTGTCATGCGCGGTTTTTTCCCCTTTTAAGCTCTTGTTGCTCTGAATAAACTTTCAGTTGCGAGTGCAGCTCTCTGTGCGTTTCATATCTTTGTCTTCGTTTTTCTGTACGCTGAT
The DNA here is from genome assembly GCF_013339695.2 of Rhipicephalus sanguineus. Classification (NCBI taxonomy): domain Eukaryota; kingdom Metazoa; phylum Arthropoda; class Arachnida; order Ixodida; family Ixodidae; genus Rhipicephalus; species Rhipicephalus sanguineus. The sequence continues at coordinate 109,696,561 of NC_051182.1, read as the reverse complement.
TTTCTTGAAATATGAAGATACATAAACAAGTCGATCCACCTCGTAACGTTTGGCTGAAAGCCATAATATTCAGCATAGAAATACTCGTTGACTGCTTAGCATAAATCCGATTCCCACAACAGCTGGGACTTGCCGAATTTTTTGTTTACTATACTTTATCAAATACGTGTATTTGTCAAAGGCCATTGTCCTCCACAGTACTCTCACTGATCTAGAGTAAGCACGTGACCGTCGTCCTCGTTTATAAAAATATTCTAAATTAGTGAAGTCTAAAACTGTGCCGCTATCAGTGGCAACTGTGTCGCAAGAAATCGGCATTTAGATAAGCACAAAAACCGTTTGTTTATTTGCAGTGTTTGAATAGCACTTTGAAGGTCTGCAGCATTGGATCAAAGATCGACGTAAGTAGAATTACAGTTTTCAGACTTTTAATGAGAACTAACAGACAATAATGCCAAGGAAAGTATAGGGGATGTTTTTAGTAATAAATGCAAGGTAATTGTGAAGAAAGAAAAGTGGACGAAAAGATAGCTTGCCGCGGCCAGGGACCGAACCTGCGACCTTCGAATAACGCGTCCGATGCTCTACCAACTGAGCTACCGTGGCGGCCATCCCCCCGTCCACTTTATAGGGGATATGGTATATAGGGCGGCGCTGACTGACGCTCCCACTTTAAATGCACACATATACCCTATAACGTGGACGGGGGGATGGCCGCCGCGGTAGCTCAGTTGGTAGAGCATCGGACGCGTTATTCGAAGGTCGCAGGTTCGGTCCCTGGCCGCGGCAAGCTATCTTTTCGTCCACTTTTCTTTCTTCACAATTACCTTGCATTTATTACTAAAAACATCCCCTATACTTTCCTTGGCATTATTGTCTGTTAGTTCTCATTAATACTGTGTATAACAAAGAAAACGAGCCCTTGAAATTAACACAGTTTTCAGACTTTGTCTTTTTTTACTTAAACGTATACGTTGATAATTGAAAATTCAAAGCGCTGAAACATTTCGTAATCTGCGCTGAAGTAGCGCAAAAGGCTGAAAGGATTACAAAAAATATAGAAAACAAAAGAAGCGATGAACAGCAAAAAGTAAAATAAAAATAAATTGCACTGCTATTATTTAGGTTATAGTGAACACAAAAGAAAAAAAAAACTCCAGTTGTCTTTAGCTGCACCAAAGGAGTATGCCTGACGCCATCTATACCATTCGCTGAGTCGTCACATGCCTCGTAAATTACTCCCTTTGAATGACATGCTAACTACCTTGTGGGTCACACGACTCTCCGGCGAGAGTACAATGATCTCTAAAGAGAGTTGGCATGTCTCTTTAAAGAGAGTCGTATACGTGGCAAGCCAGAACATCCAAAAAAGAGTGAAATAATCGTGGTTTTTTTTTAGTGTGTATGATGGCAAGTTCTTCAGAATGTAAAGCTTTCGTATCGCTGAGTCGTCACATGCCTCGTAAATTACTCCCTTTGAATGACATGCTAACTACCTTGTGGGTCACACGACTCTCCGGCGAGAGTACAATGATCTCTAAAGAGAGTTGGCATGTCTCTTTAAAGAGAGTCGTATACGTGGCAAGCCAGAACATCCAAAAAAGAGTGAAATAATCGTGGTTTTTTTTAGTGTGTATGATGGCAAGTTCTTCAGAATGTAAAGCTTTCGTAAATTGTTGGGATATTTTAAGTGAATTACCCGGACTCACAGAGTCCGCAAGGACCTGGTTGTTGACTGTCGTTCATCTCCACTGCACATGAACGCATCGAGAATAAGCATGCGCAATGTCTAAAGGTGTATTTGTAGCCCAGCGTACTCGGCGCGCGAACGAGCGCCGGCTACCTCTGGTCAGGCTACGCTGTATCGGCGTCGATAATGTTGGTTGTGGTACGATTGCATTTTAGATTGAGGCAGCGCAATCAAGGGAGACACTACGCTACGCCGAACACACCCGTCCCACCGAAATTCCGTCTCATCTATACATTGACGCATAGTCCAGCGCGTGCGGCTCAGCTGCTCCCTTCGGAGAATGCGCAGAACGTTTGCAGATCCACGTTCCGCTTCCGACAAAAAAAAAACGTCATCCGCGACGTGGCCAGCAGGCCCCGCTTTCCAGTCCGTACGTGTAACTGAGCCGGATGCCCGAACTAGTCGCGTTCCGCAGGACCCAATAAAGTTTGGAAAGACGAACCCAGCCTTGAAAGACACGTGTAATATCCGCGTCAAATGAAACCCGAACACCGGCAAGCATTCGCAGCGGTATAGTGCGCGCCGTGCAGTTATAACTATGGACAGGCGGCCATATGCGCAGAGCTGTCAAACCGGATGCGCGCGCCTGTCAATGGTGATGACAGGACGGCGCGCACTATACCATGCGAAGGCTCGCCGGTGTTCGGGAGTCCTTTGACGCGGATAGTACACAGGAAGAGAAGTTTTGACGCCCACAGACGCTGGGACAAGCATCAGTTTAATGAAATAACAGTTACTCGAAAGAAAACCAAGAGGCACTTGCGCCATACATGATAACGTAGAGGCAGCCACGTAGGCAGGGGGGGGGGGGCGAATTTCGTCCAGCCTTGTATATTTCCGGGCATTTTTTTTTGTTGCCATGTAAAGACTTTCTTTCGAACAATTAGATAAAAAATTCCTGGCTACGTGCCTGCGTAGAGGTGCGAGCGGTGACCACGGGACAAAAAAAAAAACAAAAAAAAACAACGCAAACGCCCATGCGCCTTAAAAACCCGCGCAGATCAAAAGGCAGCGCATGCCACTTTTTTAATTACATTTCACTAAAACGTCATGTCTTTTCGTGATAACGATAAAGACGCTACACTTACACCCCGATCATGTCCATGTTTTTGCATTTGGTGCGCTTCCAATATTTCTCGTTCACATTTCGTGGCTTCCCTATCAATAATCTTGGTATCATGAAAAATGGGTGTGCAACCGCACGCTCTGCAATGAGCCGACATGTTCGCGCTTCCTCGTGTAGTGTCAGATGTATCAGGTTCTTTCAAGAGAGTATTCACACAGAAATAAAGTTGTTTTCAATTTAATTCAATTAAATCGCCGTTTCTTCCCGTGCAACATATTATGGATCGTCTTAGCAGGTGCGAAGAACGCACCAATGGAGCAAGAGCCATTTTGGCAACGGTTGCGTTGGATTGCGTTGTCAGCCGCCGGTTCCGTTCGCTGCGTCAGTTCGTCGAATGAAAGTTTAGGCGAATTTAACGTTGCAATTAGGTGTCATTAGGGCGCTAGCCCGTAGATTTTAGGTGAACGTTTGGTTGACTCCAATATCTGCAGTGTACATAAGGAATCAAAAAGGTCCACCTTGTTAACCGTTGCCTAATTCCGTTGTTGATGGAGTAAGCGTGCGTACGTGCTTCTCGTAAGGCACACAGAGCAACTATTGACGGCATGTCCTCATACGCCCTAACATGAAAGGGGTTAGGGTGCAGAAGTAGCGCCACCACGTGGAGGAGGCGGGGGCATCGCCATGTGAGCGCCGCGCCAAGCGCACTTTCCACGCTTCTCGGTGGTGAGAACACAACGTAACCAGCATCACGCAGAGATCACCGCTTGTTCGTGAAGTTGGCACGACTGAGCGAGAAGCAGGCACGGCGCACACCTCGTATATAAGTGAGGTCTTCCATCCCACTCTTCCGAAACGATTCAGTAGTGTATAGTAATGAGAGAACCCATGAGTAGACTGACGCAAGCACGTATGCTTAAACCCCTTTTCCCGCGAACGCGCGCACGCTGAGAGCTGAAGCCTATCATCCGCCCGATAATCAGCCACACCCCGAAAGAAACAGCCACTCTTTTTCTGTGATATGGACAGAAGGTTCACTAATACAAACGTGGCCATTTGTTTTGATGTGGTATGGTTCAAGCCGTTCCCGTTCAGTGCAAAAAGTGCACCGCGAAGAGCGGCAAGTTCTGCACCCGTCGATGTCGTTGGGTGGCCTCGCTTGAAACTGATGGTACCAGCTGTCGCTGGGACGACCACTGCTCCGGACAAACACTGTAGAGTGAACCATCAGTATAAACATGTACGTGATCAGCGTACTTCTCGTGTAAAATAAACAGAGATAGCTGTTTCAGCACTGGGGATAAGAGCTCATATTTTTTCCGATTCCCGAGACGTTGTGGTGTAATTCAGGTCGAATGATGCAGCTAGGGGATATCACTGGCTTAAATACGTGGCTGAAGCCTGGTGGTAGGTGGCCGGAGTAGTTCGAAATTGTGGCACAATATGACGCCCGTTGTCTTTCTGAAGGCATCGTTACAAGGTGGTGGTAATGAGCTCAGGAGAAATGCCTGATATAAGCTCTCAAGGCTTCCACCGCAATGCGCGTTTGCATAGGTTCGTCTCGTGCGATGGCAATAGTCGCCTTAGTCGTAGCGCACTTTGACAAGCCAAGGCAAACTCTGAGAGCCTGAGCTTGTACAGCCTGCAGAGTGCGAATATTTCTCTTGAAGGTATTAGTCAGTGCGGGCAGACTATATCTAAAAAAACCGAGAAACAAGGATCTCTACAGTTACAGCATTGTGTCTACCGACATCCCCCAGTTTTTTTTTTTCATCCCAGGAACTTGAACAGCTGGGAGATTGCCGTACTGCGCTGTTTCATGTAGGACACATGCGGGCTCTAACGAAGGTCTCTATCTATTATTATACTCAGAAACCTGCGGGTTCGGGCATAAGAAATGGTCCGCCCTTACAAAAAATGGTATAGGGCAATACTGGTTTATGTGCGAACGCCTGTAATGCACATTTTTCCGGGGATATTTTAAAGTCTTGCTTGTCGAGTGAGCTTGCTGTCAATGTTGCAGGTTTTTGAAGCCTCTCTCGTACATGGGGGCGTGTGACAGGTGATGTCCAAACATATATGTAGTCTGTAAATATAGATATCTCAATCGTACATGGCAGGTATACGATAAGTGTAAAGAGAGCGAGATTGCGTAGAGTGGTGTCTAAGTACTCCACCCTGAAGAACGCCCCAGCAGGTAGAGCATCATGTGATTGGGCCGTCGCCGGTTGACACAAAGAATGATCTCGCCGACAGGTAGCGAGCAATCCATGGAAAAACTCGACCACCCTAGCCAACCATCTCAATGACATCAAGAAAGACCTCGTGTAGCACGTTATCGTATGCACCTTTTAAGTGTGGAAACAAGGTTGCAGGCAAACACTTGCCTGATTTCTGCTGTCGGACATATGAGACGAGATCAATGCCATTATCGATAGATGAGCGATCACGTCGAAAGCCAGTCATGGAAATTTGATAATTCTTGTAATGTTCAAGATAACACACAAGGTGGCTAAGGATTATCCGTTCCATTATCTCTTCCCCACAGCTCGCCAGTGCAACAGGGCGGTACGAGTGAGGTTCAAGTGGGGACTTGGCTTGCGTCAGAAGTGGTACAAAAGGACTTGTGTTCCTTTCTTAAGGAACACACCCCCCTTGCCAGGATGAATTGTACAAACGCAGCAGCTCTCCCCGCAAAGTCTCACCCAGATTTCAGAGGGCTCGATATGATACACCATCTGGCCCCGGTGACGAAGAACGCCTGCATAAGACTAGTGCTGCCGCAAAATCATTCACTGCAAAATGTACATGCGGCCGCCACGGTAACGAGGGACGCCACTTCCGCCCAGAGCTTCTGGACGAACTACTTGGTCTGCTATCCTCGCACAAAATCTTCTACGACATCGATGTCTCGACGCTTTTGGAGGAGCGCCACGCCTTGGTGGGAAAACGCTGTTGAGGAAGCCAGCAATACCACACACTGTTCTCTAGACGTGAGATAGGGGCTTGCGGGGGTCTAGTGTCCGACAAAATGTTCGCCAGCGTTCAGAAGCTAACTTGTCCATACGACGCTGAATCTTCTTTTGCATTCTTTTGGCTCTTCTAAGGTCGAGGACGGACTTTGTGCGCCGATATCTGCGTTCAGAATGGCGGCGAAGCGCTCGCAGATTTTCCAATTCAGCCTAAAAACACAGTGGGTATCGTGCGCGTTACATCTTGCATTGTGCACTTGATTATATGCTCTAGCTGAGTGCAAAGACCCGCTTGGCAAGCATCTTTCATGTCAGGCTTTAAAGTTGTCCAGTAAATTCTTGGAACGGTCTTCGCTGGACCAGATCTCGACAGCCCTTTGATGCCAAATTAAGTGGGAATATGGCCACTTCCGTGTGTCTGAGTATCCAAAAGCCACTTAACACGCCTGGCGAACGAGCTGGAAACGAAAACGAGATCAAGGCAGGTGCCACACGTCTCATCTCGAAGAAAAGTGGGACTGCCGTCATTCGTGAGGCTGAGGTCATGATTGTAGACGAAACTTGCTCATCTGCGCCCTGTTGCGTTTGTCCCTGTATTTCGCCACGTCAGATGATGTGCATTGAAGTCTCCAATGATGGCCCATGGAGCTGGACACACGGCGAAGACACTAGCTAATCTCGTTGGGTCAAAATTACTTGGAGGCGATATATAAACGGCTAAGAGAGTGAACATGAGTTTGCTTTTCCTAATTGTCAGGCATGCATATTCATCGCCATCATGATGCACTATTCGATGCAGCAGATAACTGAGCTCCCGACGAACATAAACGATGACCTTGCTACGTGCTCCATTCGTTGAGGACATGACAGCTTCGTGTGCCGATAGTATTAGTGGCTTGCAAATTATGATGACTGTGAAGACGTTAGAGAACACAAACTTGGGAAAGTCTGAAAGGCGCGACGTTAGTTCTCTGGTATTGAAATGGTTGATGCGCGCTGCCTTGACTTCTCGGAAAGGAGGTTGATCGTTAGCCACGTTTGTACTCGAAACATTCAAGCACTGGGCTTAAGGCGTCCAGTACTTTTAGAGCGCTTCGAGCAGATGTTGTCACCATGTCCAATGATATCCATCGGACGGCGTCTATGAGTGAACGAAGCAGAGAAATGACCTGGCGATGTGCTTTTGGTACGTAATCAGCGGTCGGTGAAGACTCCGAAGTGGGCGTGATCTGCTAAGGCTCCATGCCTAGGAGACGGCTCGGAAGCACCGCCCATTCCTCTGCAGATAGATTCCTCTCGGCAGTCTCCCTTGAGCTGATGGTTCCTTTTGCGGCTTGGCTGAGTGGTGCAAGAATGGAAGGGGCGCTGTGATTTCGAGCTTGCGCCTTCTTTGAGGTCGAACGATGGCTCCGACGCCGCTGCCGACGAAAGACTGTTTCGGCAGCCTCCCTGCTGGTCGAATTGTCTCTGGCCAGTTGCTTAAGCGCCGCGCCTCTATGGTGAAAGGATGGTTGCAAGTTAAGAGGAAGCTATATTGCCTCACGAAAGGTGTGACAGCATTGTTTTCCGACACTTTCAAGGCGTGGGACCGGGCGCAATTTTTGTTTCCTTTTTTTAAATTTATAAATATCCCCACTGGGTGGTTAATGTGGAGTGCTATGAAAGAAAGTTAATGTCGCTTGCGGCTAGCGTATAAATGGGCCTTAAGGATAGAGGGGGAGACACGCTTGCAAAACACAATGTATAAAGCACAGTAACGTGCGTCTTAATTATGCAAGCGAAAGGAGCGAGTTTTTCTTTTCAGTACATGCACCGACGTTATACAGTCGCCACAATTTTGGTATCATCAGAACGAAAAGTACAATCTGTATTTCGCTTGCAGACTTTTAGATGTAAGCTACAATGACTAAACAGAAAATTGTAGCCACACCGGGGGCTATTCGTGGCAGTGTGGCAACCTATACTTTCTGTTGTTTTATTCACATGCTTTCCGAGGTGTTATTAGATACGCGGAACTAAATGGCCAGTTTTACAATGGCCACACGAAGGGGAAGTTTCGTGCACTATACTGATGGCAAGGCAGAAATTACATCGTGTGTTTTCTGATCTTCCTAAGTCAGAGGTTTTTCTAAATAATTGAACAGTGCGCAGGTATTAAGCTTTAGACTATGATAACAGAGATGCTGTCAGTAAATCTCTAATATTCTTTGTTTCTTGAACGTCTAGATATCTGTTGTGAAGTCCCTTGCTGAAGCCAACATGGTAAGTAATAAAATAGATTATTACACATTTAAAGATGTGTGGTGTAGTTGCTTTGCACAAATGGTTTTCACCTGCACTGGACGTTTTACCCAGGCAGCTCAATGTACTGCAGTTTTCTCGAGGGCTGCTCAAGTTTTAAGCCGAGGTTTATAATCCCCTTACTCTATTCTATTTATAATGGAAGTCCTTTAGCATAATGCTTAACGATACTTACGCATGCCTTCGTAGTAGTGGCATATAACAGCTGGCATAATTCTTGAAGAACTCGGTTACTAGGGGGTGGAATTATTGTCAAAACAGAGAAAATAACACACACCACATGTATTTGGGATGGAAGAGCAATAATAAAATGTAAAGTGTAAATAGATAACATTACCCCGCGCGTTGTATATTTGTGCGAGCGAAAGCTTGCGGAGGCTGCAAGCACCTGGGCACCGCTAAAGCAGAGGTCAAACGCACGGGGTGATTCCCTCGGACGGCGGAGCATGAAGAGGTACAGGTGAAGGGGATGCGCCGCATTGGAAGTACCTGCTAATATTCATCAAGATGAAGTGGTTGCGTGCAATACCTCGGCAGAGACCAGTAGACTACACGTACCTTTCTATTTGCTGTGCTCTCGACGCTTACTATGCGTTAAGGCGACGGACAGCACGAAAACCGATTTGCTCCCTGAAGGGGCCGTAATGACTAAGCCAGCCAGAGTTTTCCAGAGCTACGTGAGATCGGATCGTAATGGAGTTAGCTTCTAGCCTTAATTCGTATAACATTGTAGTTTGTTCCTATCGCACTCATTCCTTCGCTCTTGCGGCAATACTTTGGTTTTCTTTTTTGCATGTGATTCGTTGACACGAATAGCGAATATTGAAGCTATTCTGAGTTTTAGAAATTAATGCTTTCAGACTGCGACAAATGCGGCCTGGGCGCAAGACGCATAAATATGGCCAATAAGTGAAAGGGAGTAGGAAGCCATAGATGGAGCACTAGAATGAATATTGACCCCCGATCAATTGCGAGCTAGTGCTTTTCTCTTTATCAATCTTTCCACTTCGCTCATTCCTTGCTGTTAAGTGTCTAAAGGCTTCATGGAGGAGAAATGTTTAGGTGTAGCTAGGTATTTGAAACAACAGTGAACACATTGTTGCCCTAACTAGTGTATCCTTCTTTAGGACAGAATTAGTGAGATATACCAGTGTACTGACACTCAATATCTGTGACATTGATTGTCTGCAAATAATATATTTTTCATATATCGTATCTTCCTGTTTAAATAGGAGATCACAGCTTAGGTAATCTTGTTGATTTCAATTCTACTCATTCTATTTATGTTTATATTCTGTCTGTCATAATGGATTACTTGATGCTTACTATTGTATATTGCGCTCCATATTTATAATAATTCTCACCCTAGATGTGATGGTCGCGTGGTCTATATGGTATTTCAATGAATAAATAAATAGCTGAGACGTAGTTATGTCCTGAGAACACTACGTGACTGTTGTCTGCCGGGAGTGTTCTTTGGGCTATAATTAGATACGAAAAATTTGCAAGAGAAATATACACTTTTTTTATTGGTGCAGTGTTTCTTAAAGGAAGCGCTCGGTAAGGCCCCGAAGAAGATGGTGAGCAATATCGTCTGCGCCGCGCTGAAGGCAGGCAAGTCAGTGTTCGGCCTTCTTGTAAAGCCTCTCTACAACGCAGTTTATTCCGGACTCTGTGAGTATCCTTGCTTTGGCTTTCACTACCGAGTGCTACGCATAATTAGTTATGTAGCCAGAATAAATTTAGAAAACAGTGCACGTAGGTCATATGGGCATTGTCAAAAAAGAGGGCGAAGCACCCGCAGGAATATATATATATCTATATATATGTGTGCGTGTGTGTGTGTGTGTGTGTGTGTGTGTGTGTGTTTGTGTGTGTGTGTGTGTGTGTGTGTGTGTGTGTGTGTGTGTGTGTGTGTGTGTGTGTGTGCATTCTTTGCATCGAGGCTTACGACGTGAATGACAACCCGTATGTAGAATATAATTATTTCGAACTTTCGAATACGTTAGACTATTTCGCAGGTTCTTTCAACGCCGATATACGGCACGGGGTGCCTCTGGAGGAACTTGCTCGCATTGCGTGAACATGTTGAATGGTTTCTTCAGGATCGCCATTCTATTACTTTATATCAGCGTTATATAAGCGTTTTGCCCCGCTAACTTCGGGTCAGTCGTCGAGCACCATAACCACTAGACCACCGTGGCGGTTAAACGTTAGCACAACGAATGCATAAACCCGTGTACTTGATGTGCAATAACAGTTCCTCATTTATGCATTTTTTCTTATATTGCAGGCAAGTAAGGCGATACCACCGCATTTACAATGCAAGAAATGCAATGGAGTGGAGGGCTCGCGAACTGGCTCTCGCCATAATAAATGACTCGAAGAAGCAAGAAGTTGTAAAAAAGAAAAAAAAGAACATTTCTCTGCTTGTCTTCAAGCATGTATGGGATGTTCGAAATAAATTTTTTTACCAATAGCAGCCATTGCAGTGGTCTAATATTACGCCTCCTTCCCTTCTACTCCTGCCAGTACGCTATGCCTTAAGCATAGGCGGGCCCCGGAGGGAGTCACGTGGGGAGCTGGCATCTCTTCCTTTAATTATCTGATGGGGGCGCCATGTCTTCCCCATGCGTTTCCTCAATCGAACCTGTCCCGCCATTGTTTAAAATGCAAGGTTATCATCATCATCATCATCATCAGCCTGTCTACGCCCACTGCAGGGCAAAGGCCTCTCCCATGTTCCGCCAATCAACCCGGTCCTGTGCTTTCTGTTGCCACGTTATACCTACAAACTTCTTAATCTGATCTACCCACCTAATTTTCTGTCTTCCCCTTACGCGTTTGCCCTCTCTTGGAATCCAGTCAGTTACCCTTAATGACCACCGGTTATCCTGCCGACGTGCTACGTGCCCGGCCCATATCCATTTCTTCTTCTTGATTTCAACTATGATATCCTTAATCCCCGTTTGTTCCCTGACCCACTCTGCTCTCTTCCTGTCTCTTAAGGTTACACTTATCATTTTCCTTTCCATCGCTCGCTGCGTCGTCCTCAATTTAAGTTGAACCCTCTTTGTAAGTCTCCAGGTTTCTGCTCCGTAGGTAAGTACCGGTAAGATGCAGCTGTTATATACCTTCCTCTTGAGAGATAGGTTATAGCGAGGTGAGCAAGGTTATAGCGATCCAGAATTTTCTCGTCAATGGCGGTGGAGGACCACTGACGTTGCACTCGTAGAGCTGTTGACATCCAATTTTTACACCCGGAAAGTCCGGGACCAAAGGCGGGCCGTTGTGGAACCGCACTTCACTTCATTTTCAGTCTTGCCTCCACTTACATGCTTGCCTTCGAACGCGATCCCAGGGAGGGGGGGGGATGTGGGGAAGAAAAGTGCTCGTATCTACTCTAGCCTTCGTGGCTTCATCAATAATGCATTCACTGTTAGGTTCAACGCCATAGGTGTCTCATTATGAGGGGCAGATTCTCTGGCGCGTGGTCGATCACGTGACCTGCATTATTGCGCAAGCTGGAACACGCTGCGAATAAGGCCGCTGTGCTTATCGAGTGACACTAAGAGGCAGTTGTTCAAGTACACGGAAATACGCTCTTCACCTTGTAATTAACAAACAAAAGAAGTACCCTGGAAAAAACATGCAGTTACAAAATATTATTTCAAATCGTTCCGCAAGTACAAAGAAAACAAGCCTTTCTCACAGCAATTTCATTTTCAAAGGATAAAACGGGGACATCTGTTGTGAAAGTGGAAAGGAAGCAGACGCGATAAATGCGAGGTTCAGCTTCCAGTGCTTCGAATAGTTTTAAAGTGAGTCCCAAAGACCAATATTATACCCCTTGGTCACACTATCTTCTAACAAAAGATATTATAACGCACAATTCAAGTTGGTTGGGAATTACTATTATGGGCTAACTTGTGCCCACAAAGTAAACCAGAATTGTTGGCAGCATTCCTCGCAAGAGAACAAGAAGAATCAATCCCAGAGAAGTCATCGAACGCCACGTCACTTCTTCATCGTATCACGCGCTGAGAAGGCGCAGGCTGTCATGGCCTTTTCTTGTCTTGTCATTGGGCCGTCACGGCCTTTGACGGGCCGTCACGAGCCGTCATCGGGCAGTTGCTCTCTTGCAGATCACACAAACTTGCGCGCGTAGTTTAATCAAGTTGTCTGTCTGGCGTCATTATCCCTCCTCCCAATACGCTTCTTCCCGATGCGCGCAGTGGCAATGTTCTTCATAAGTTCTGATGCGTGATCTCCGTTGTGGGAAGTAGGAAAGTGTTATTTGTATTGATTGGAGGTGTATAGTACAATGTTCATTGCCTGTCATAGTATGGCTTCAGCCTGACCACATGCACAGTTTCTGCGCGACGTCGGCATCTTGGTGACCTCACTTCTCCTTGTGGTGTAACCTTGTAACCTAAAGGGACAAATCGACGTAGGACTAAACGGGACGAAATAACGACGCAGTAGCTTTTCGGAGAAGCCAAGGGTCCGCATGGAATTCCACACCCAAACTCTGTCCCGTGGTGCGTAGTCGAGTTCTCTGCGCCGCAGACTGTATCGGTTTGCATCAAAGCGTTGTTGTTTAATGCGGTGCCGTGGCCACTGCCGTGCTTCTAGGCGCTCTGAGCGAGCTCGCTGATTTCAGCCTTGAGCTCTTCATTGTCACGTACAGGCAGCATTGTATCTAAGGGCGTGGTGACTATTCGGCCATACACAAGCTGGAATGGCGTCACCTTAGTATTCTCCTGCAATGCAGTATTGTAAGCGAATGTGGCATACGGCAGTGTCTTGTCCCATATATGATGTTCCAAGTCGACGCAAATGCACAACATATCGGTCAGCGTTCTGCTGAGCCTCTCAGTTAGCTCATTAATTTGAGCGTGAAAAGTTTCAGAATGTTCTGCGCCATATCGGCTGTGAATGCAGTTCATCGATCGATAACAACCGTTGGGGCACCATGTTGTAATACTATGTTAGTGACGAAGAATTCAGCGACTTCTATGGCTGTTACCCTAATGAGAGAGGCTGTCTCGGCATGTTGGGTTAAATAATCCGTCGCTACCACTATCCATCGTTTGCCTAATGACGATGTCAGAAATGGGCCAAGTAGATCCATTCCTACTTGCTCAAATTTCTGAAGGTTCTGTTGGTTGAAGGAGGCCTGCCGGTTTTCATCGTGGTGTTTTGCGTGTCTGGCAATGCCGGCATGTCGTCTCATAATGCTACAGAGAATCGACTAGATTTGGCCGTAGTGCTTGGCACGAATGCGAGCGAGTGTCCTACTCACTCCGAGGTGTCCTGCTGATGGGTCATCGGGGCAGGCATCCTAGATTTCTGGTCGCACGGCCAAAGGAACAACGAGTAGGCATTTATCTCTGCTTTGCTCGAAATTCCTCTTGTACAGGACGTTGTTTCTCATCAGATAAGACGACATTCCCCGGGCAAAAACTTGTGGAACGCACACGGGTTGTTTTTTCAGGTGCCTGGTGAGTGAAAGCAAGTCGGCGTCAGATCGTTGATATTTATCCATGTCTGTTGTAGTGATGGCTCCAAGAAATGGAAATTCGTCTTCATCTTTCACAGGTGCAGATTCGACCCCCAACTGAAAAAACGACCTCGGCTCTATGCTGGCCCAACGTGCATGGCCGACCTGGCCGGCCATGGCGCGAGCTTCGCCGACAGAGTTGGGCCGAGGTTGGGATTGGTTAATGGCCTTACACCGGCCGACCTCTGGCTGCTAACATAGGGCCAAGGCCGTAGGCCGACCTTGTGGACATCAGGCGGTGCACAGCTGGATCAAATAATTTTGTGCGAATAATGTAGTGCAAAAATTGAAAGCCGACGCTCAACGCTCATACAAGAAATTTTCGCTGACCGAGACATAATGCGCGCGGTGTAGGAAAAAAATTTGCGCCCACAGATATAAAGCAATGTCGGCTTGTCGCTGGCTCATAGTACCTGGCCAACGCGGTAGGTAGCAAAGCACGGCCCTACGGAAGACCACGTTTGGTCGCCCGAGCATTGGGTGCCGACTCTTTCCCTATCATTTGCCGACCGTTGGCTGAACGTCTTCGGCCAACTAATAGCCAGCGTAATTGGTTGCCAATCGGGGCCCCACTTTGGGCCGCCATTGGTCGGCCAACAATACCGGTTGCCTAGCGCTGCCCATTTGTTTGCCAACCATCGGCCGTCGGCCAATTTCAGTTGGGCCGCTGCATGTGGCAGGCAATCGGCACCGCTGTGGTTGCGGCCAGACTTGCACACGACTGTTATGTTGTATTCTTGCAACGTCAAGCTCTATTTAGTTGCCCAGAAGGGTCCTTTAAGCTTGCGAGCCAGCACAACGAGTGATGATCGCTGACTCTTCGAAACGTTCTACCATAGAAGTACGATCGGAATTTCGTATGGCCCATATTGCCGCCCGAGGTTCCTTGTCGATCGCCGAGTAGCCCTCGAAAGAGTGCGTAGTAAATGCGACCACTCGTTCATGTCCGTTTTGTCACTGAACGAGGACGGCGCCGAGTCCCAAATTTCTGGCGTCCGTTTCAATGCCTGTGTCGGCTTCGTCGTCGAAGTGTGCAAGAACTGGATGGTTTTCGAGTCGCCATAGTAGCTCATTGAAAACATCTTGTTCGCTTCTCTAGATGAAAGGGGCATCTTCGTTTGTCAGTCACGTAAGCGGTGCCGCAAGCTTCAAAATTTTCTTGACGGAGTGCCGCTGATAGGCGTAAAGCCCTAGGAATTGTCTCACAGATTTTTAACTTTTGTTCTTGCAAACTTTTCTACATCTGCAGTCTTCTCAGAGTCAGGGAGAATGCCTTCAGAGGTAATCATATGGCCCAAGAAAAGCAGTTCCTAGAAACCGAAATGACACTGCTGTGGCTTTATCGTTGGCCCTGCGGAACAGATATCGTTGGGCACAGTCCGTAGTCGTTCCACATGCTGATCGAAGGTGGTCGAAAAAGTCACGACATCATCGAGATAAACAAGACAGGACTGCCATTTAAACCCGGAAAGAACAATCTCACTCATCCGCTGAAACGGTACGGGAGCGGAAGAAAGCCTGAAGGAAGCCCCTTGAACTCTGGGGTGACGAAGGCTGTTTTCTCGCCATCTCGTTCGTCCGCCTCTATCTCCCAGTACCCGCTCTTGGAGTCCAGAGAGGAAAATACCTTCGAATCCCGTAGTCTGTGAAAGCTGTCGTCGATCCTTGGAAATGGATAGACATCTCGCTTTATGACAACGTTCAACTTTCGAATAACAGAGAGCTGAGCTAGTTGGTAAGTATCCATTCTAAAAAGACGGGGCGTGCAAACACGGACACAAGAAAGAAGTCAGGACACCACAAACGCCGACTAACAACTGAAGAGACGCACAACGGCTGAAAAGAAAGAAGGCACGAAAACATATCTGCGCATGCCCATGCAACAGGCGAACCTATCAATCCGGAACGCGTGGCGGTCTACGTGGAAGACAACTGTTAAGGCATTTGATTTCATCTTTATGCAAGTTAATCGACGGTTGGCTCACGCATGCGCTACCACTATTCTCGATATACCATGCTTCAATCATCAAGTGCGTTTCTTCATTTCTATGCCGGTACAACACTGCGCATTCATCGAATTTTGGCGTGCACTTACAATCTCGACAATGTAAAGATAGATTAGAAGGTGAGCCTCCTGTTAGCGGTCTCTTATGTTCCAACAATCTCTGGCTGGTGCATCGGCCCGTCTGTCCTACGTAGAAGCGGCCGCAGCTGAAAGGGACCTTATACACCACACTCGTACGGCAATCAGTGAATTTGTTGGTGTGTTTTACGAAACATATATCGGTCCGCTTCTTGTCTCGCTTCCTCTGCACAGCGGCACAAATCTTGCCTAGCTTATCGGCAGCCGTGAAAGCAACATTAACGTCGTATCTAGTTCCTACTTTCTTTAGCCTGTGAGATACGCGATGAATGTACGGTATACCTACGACACGTTTCTTCCTATCGCTTTCCGCAACCATGCTCGGCCTTAACACAATAGACTTCTTTAAACTTTCAGCGACCGTGGCCACTGCATCACGAGGATACCCTACATCTAAAAGACGTGTAACCTGTGCGTTAAAGCTAGCACTCATCTTGTGCTCACACGACTTGTGTAGGGCTGACTTAAGGCAAGACATGGCGATGCCGTTTTTTACAACATTCGAGATCTTCGACGAAAAATCTAACAGCGGTTTCGAAGATCTAGGAGAATACTGCCAGTACACGTGGTTCTTCTGGAACGTTAAGGAAATGTCTAGAAATTGTATTTCATTATTCTGAGGCACCTCTTTAGTAAAGCTCAGCCCTCCTCCATTTAATTCAAATTTTTCGCTCACGGAAGTTACCACCTTTGCAAAGTCCTCACCACTACAAAAAATCAAGTAATCGTCCACATCACTAAAAACCTTAATAACCGAATTACCTAAGGCGCCTTCCGAAAGATTGTCAATCTTGCAAAGGTATAAATCACTAAGAACCGGAGCAACTTTAGAACCAATACATATCCCTGATTTCTGCACATAAACGCCTTCCTTCTAACCTACCAGCGTCGACTTTAAATACATGGAAAAGATTTCTAGAAAAACCCCGGTAGAAACACCACATTTATCGGTGAAACCGTCTGGTGCCCTTGTTCGGTAATACATTCATTACCACTTTTTATCAAGTCCTCATGCGGCAAAGAATAATACAGGTCTTCAATATCCATACTAAAAGCCTTAAAACAGCCGGGCTTCTTTTCTGAGAGGAACTGAACTAGCGCCTGAGAATTACGCACACGAAAAGGGTCTGAAAAACTCAGAGGTTAATCAGTTCTGCAAATACCTAGATAAGCGACTTGCCAGGTGCCTTGCTCTGAAACGATTGCTCGAAACGGAATCTTGTTCTTATTTGTTTTAAGTAAGTGGTTAAGTGGTTTAGCCTTCTTGACATTACAAGCTATTCTCTCAAGATTACGTCTTAACAAAAGGTCGACAGCACGTTACCTAACTACCGATGGCTTAAGTTTTACCATCCCAAAATTCTTTTTTATGGCTGTGAATGCTTTTTCTGAGAACAAACTGTCCGGCATAATTACAAAATAGCCTTCCTTATCTGAAAGTACTGGCCTGAGTTTCTTCTCGACACAGTAATTACCCAAAGGCCGGATAGGATCAGAACACTTCAGATGAACATGATAAACCTTGATGCTAGCAACGTAGTCTGAAATGCAGTGGGAACGCTCTTCTTCAGGAACAAGTCTAGTGATTGTACGCGGCAAGCTTAAACGGTCTATTGGTTTCAGGTTCGGCTTAAAACAGTATTTAGGACCTAAGGCTAGGGTTTTGCAGTGGCTATCATCTAAAGCAGCTCCTGCAAGGACTAGCAAGTTATTTTGCGGTGAAACAGTAGAAATAATATTCCTCTTACATGGTAGAAGTTCTAGAAGTTTTACCCTCCATATGAATACCGCATGCTGGTTAGCTACCCTCATAAAGTTGGCGTACATCTGCTTCTGGCGGCGATCGCCACGCCAAGTCGAACAACGGACCTTGAGGCATTCCTGGTAAAATCTCACTTGACGCCATGATTCCGCGGTCAATATGGCACATATCCTCCTGGCATGTCCGGTAGATGGTTGCAGAAAGCCGCAAAAAAGTTGAACTTCAACTGGGCAAACTCTATTCTTAGAAAACCATGAAAAAGTTCTAGCACGGACCAAGCGAATAGAAATTAAAGAAGCCAAAGAGGCAGGATTGTTCAGATAAGTAGGGGAACACGGAAAAGGGCTCAGAGTACTAGAAATGAAGCTTAGAATAACAGAGAGCTGAGCTAGTTGGTAAGTATTCGTTCTAAAAAGACAGGGCGTGCAAACACGGACACAAGAAAGAAGTCACGACACCACAAACGCCGACTAACAACTCAAGAGACGCACAACGACTGAAAAGAAAGAAGGCACGAAAACTTATCTGCGCATGCCCATGCATCTGCCCATGCCCATGCCCACGCTTGCCGGATTGATAGGTTCACCTGTCAATATGCAATTAAAATGCTCCAAAGAGTTTCTTGCATCAACAGCTTGTGTTGGTACAAGTAGTTGCACCATACAACAGTTAGCTAACGATATTCATGACTCCTTTCACCGTTAATAACAATATACGACTACAGCTGGAGTTTTACATGAACTTCGCTTTGCAGTTTAGCTCTGAAGATAGTTGTTGGTTACAAGTGGCAGGACAGAATGCAGAAAAATGAGAAAATTAGTGCAATATGAAGAAGTGGTAATATATAAAAGGACACACCTCTTGACATCCAGTCTCTGTCTTCAAGTGGTCCATGGAGGCACTCTGTATATGGGCCTTCATGCCCATGATGAATGTTGCAGAGGTGATTCAATAAGCTCCTCCACATGCTCAGCGTCAGCTCTTCATCGCCCTGGCCCACTGCAGCTACCCAATACAAATGATTGGGGATGCTCTGAATCCAGGCGTTTATGGACTCGCATCCTTCAGTTTTGGCTCCCGCTTAGAGTTTATTTTTCACTACTGAAAGAGGTTTATGATTGTAATGCATTCATGTAAATGAACATGCCATAGATGAAGTGAATGCCAACAGTTTGTGAAGTGTCTATAAGCTTACACTAAAGGCAGTGTGAGCTATGGCATTACCGGACACTTACCTCTCCAGGATTTTCATTAAAGATTATTATCTGTCTCTTATTAAATAGTCTTCTAGGTCTAAGTAGCCTCTTTATAATGTTTAAAATTTAGGACATATATATCACACTTGATGCTTTAAAGAGAAGGAATATGTGTTCTGAAGGAGCGTGCGGTGAGGGGATAGTTGGGAAGACATGATAAAAAACGAAAAATTACGCTTGGGAACAAGACACAGGGAAGAAATGGACAGGACGAGCGCAGACTAATAACCGATTCGTTGGAGTGACACATCTTTTTTACAACAGCAACGCACATGCGCAACAGTCATTCGTAGTCGTACATTCTAAACTATTTTTTCAACAGCCAAGAAAGTCTAGTTTATTCTCGTATTGGCCTTGCTAACACATTTATCAGGCCCATATTTATTTACATGTGAGGCGTCAATGATTTCACTGCCTTTTTGCCTTTTCCATGGTCGATAATCTTGCCATGCCTGAAAAGTGGCATGCTTTTCCCCTCATTTTTCGTTTCACACACTTGGCAATGCCTTACAAGTGCATTGCACTGTAGTAACACAGAGTTACTGTGGTCTTGAGGACTTATTATTTTACCGTCCAGTATGCCCCCCCCCCAAAAAAAAAACAGACCGTGGCTGAGTGGAACCACACAGACAGCATCTGTTTTACAGGGTACATACTTAGTTCTGTGAGCGATTCCACAGCCTGCTTTCTTTCGATTCGAAAGTTTTTGCTGTTGTTTGCTAGAGAGCAGAGATGGGACATCTTACATCGCACAGAAAAGTGATAATTTAAAATTTCTTTCCCACATTCTTAGGCTGTGCGAGAACTTGTGCACACAAGGAAGAACCTCAAACTCCCGCCTCTCGCTTTCCACGAACTCTTGTTTATTCGCATTGATGCTAAGGGTCCTCAACGATTCCATGACAGCAATTAGAAAAGCTAGAGGAAACATCGCAAAGCGAAGCCTGTCTAGTTGGCTGGTAAAACTAAACTGCACCATGTAAGTACGGGAGTTGAGAAGAGAGGATAACACACACAAGGATGCGACTCCTCACTTGGCAAGCTTAGTGTGGCACGAAAAGGGCTGCGAAAGAGCCTGTTGCAACTTCCAAGAAAGAAGTTGCGGCATTCTCGAGCGGCGCGACTCCTTAAGACACGTTCTGCGTTACCTGTTTGACCAGCAGGTCAACGATGAGTTTAGAGTTCTGCACGGAAAGCTGTACCGAAGACTTTTACCGAAAGTTCTGTACCGAAGGCTTTTGTCTCTTCAAAGCCTTTCCTGATCGAAAAACAATTTCAGTTCTAAAAACTGTAAACAGGAGCTGTCAGGGTGTTCATAGGTAAAATTCTAATTCGACCCTGTCGATTTGAAAGACTAGATTACTTCACTGGTAACCACATCTACGTTATCTCCTCAGGGGTAATAATAAAAATGATAAAAAAGTCATCAAATTACCTAAACACAAGCCTAATTCGGTCACCAGTAAGGATACGTAAGAGCAACACGTCAACTTCGGCTAAACAGATCTCAGCGAGAACAGGTGCGATGCTCGAACGTATATATGTGCCACATTGTTGGACACAAAACTTTTCCTGAAAGCCTACAAGCTGACCCATCTCTGCTAACAAATGAACAAACAAAACTAAAACAAAGCATGCCGTGAAATCCTTCACAGAACTGAGTATGTGCCTTGTGAATTGGATGTTGCCTAAGATTTCGCTCAGCCCCAGTCTAGTATATATGTTAGGCAGCCAGGACGCTGAATTATTAAGAGTTTTCAAGAGAACTGTAACTCTTTCATTCCCTGCAGTACAATACACTTGCGTAGACATTGCCAGTTGTGTGATATAAAAGCATATAAAAATGCAAGCCACTTTTCAGGCACATCGAATATTTGACTGTGCAAAATGCACAAAGTCCTATGAAATCATGCCAACCTTGCATATAATAAGATATGGGCCTGATAAGTGTGCGTGTTTGGCATCCTTACAGCTAGCTGTACAAAATATAACTTGACGTTCTTGGTTGTTACAATGTTATCACAGGATGTACGGCTATGAACGACTGTTTCGCATGCGATTTGCTCTTGGGAAAAAGAAGTGTCGCTGAAATAAATCGGTTGTTTGTCTGCACTCGTGCTGTCCAATTCTTTTTTGTGTCCTGTCCCTAGGCGTAGTTTTATGTTCTTGATCAAGATATCAGTTTTTACGTAAAAAGTTTATGGTTTTACCTCGGTTCTATGCACATGCTATCTAGGAAATGTCAGGTTTGTATCAAGTCATTTTGTTTAGGCTTTCTGGTGCTGTGCATGATATTGACACAAGGTGGTTTCAAACGACGCGCCCAGGCCGATTTGTGCGCCCTCCCAATAGTTTGTGACATACGTGCGAAAGTAAATGTCTGACCGAGAGCGCGTGCCTGCTTGGCCCAGGCCAGAGCAGCTCCGCGCGACCCACGCGGGGCACAACCAGAGGAAGAGAAGAAGAGGTGTAGCTTTATGACGTCCTGTGTACAGATGCTGCGGAATATGAGAACAAAGCGGCACACATGGCAGTAGCAGTCAGGGATAACGGCGCCTTGATGGCGTGCTGCACAGTCAGTGGTGTCGAGACTGTAGAGGCCGAGAAAGTGGCCATAGCCTTGCCCATCAGCCAAAAGGGGATCAGGGTGGTCATCAGCGACTCCAAAAAAACGCCGTGAGGAATTATGAATCGGGAAGGGTGACGGAGGCTGCCGTCCGTATATTAAACACGTTAGGAGGACCCAGACAGATCATTCTGCTCGTCTGGGCACCAGCTCACCAGGGACTTAGAGGGAACGAGGAGGCTCATTCGGTCACCCGAGGTCTCACTTACCGGTCGACCCCCGGAACCTCACAAGTTACCGAACATAGAAAAAGAAGTCAGGATATGCTCGCATATCAAGAAATCGTAACACACTACAGGCTGAATCGGCAAGTATACCCAGGTGCGGACAGATCGCTCAATAAGAAAGACGAGGTTATGTGGCGAAAGTTGCAGACGGGGGTTTTTCCAAACCCCGTACTTTACAGCAAGTGGCAACCAGACGTTTTCCGGTCCCAGTGCAAATTTTGTGATGAGGCAGCGAATTTGGTTCACATGGTGTGGACATGTCCTAGTCAGAACGATGGGTCCCACACTCTAGGATCCTGGGAGGCCCTGCTCCGCAACCCAGACCCCAACGTCCAGCGGGACCTCATCAGCCAAGCCCTTGCTGCTGCCGCATTTCAAGGGATTCCGGCCGACGGCTAGGGGCGAAGGGCAATGCCTGACGTAATTGACTGATTTTAAAAATAAAGTTTTCTCTCTCTCTCTCTTTAGAGCTGAAAAAAGGACTTCTCCAGAGCTGCTCGGGGACTTGCGTTTAGTTATCTCCTGCTTCCTTCTCGGGCACAAGTTCGCCCAGCTCGCTATAGTTCATTAAAGTGTGGTTTTTTAAACTGTGCGTTACAAATCTGGTGGAGGTGCTGGGTAGCATGCCAAGCCCTTCTCGAGTGACCGAACGCAGTCCAGAACCACAGTGACTTGAACTCAATGTGCTGACGCCTGTTCATCAGCGCTGCAGTGGAGGCCTACGTGATGATGCTCCTGAGTTTTCACGTCTGTCGGATTCTCTTAGACCCTTAGCGGCTGTGAATGGCGGTGCTACCGACATGACAGCTCAGCCCACACCAGCTAACATCGTAGTGAATCCCCCATTGAGGCCGCAGCCTTTTCACGGCGACACCTACGAAGACGCGGAGGATTGGCTGGAACAATTCGAGCGCGTTGCAAAGGCTAACGGGTGGGAATCAGATCGCAGACTGCGACGCGTTTACTTCGCGTTGGAGGATAACGCACGGAACGTGGTTTGAAAACCACGAATCTGCCATGCCGTCATGGGAGGACTTCCGACGGGAACTGCTCACCACTCACCCTAGTACACATCGCAGAGAAAGAGCCGAGGCTGCTCTCCAAGCAAGAAGCCAGCGCAACAACGAGAGCGTGGCTATGTATGTGGAGGACATGTCTCGTCTCTTCCGCCGAGCGGACCCAAACATGAGCGAGAACAAGAAGCTGCGCCATTTAATGCGAGGGGTAAAAGAGGAACTGTTTGCCGGACTTGTTCGCAGCCCGCCGCGCCGTCACTGAGTTTTGTTCCGAGACGGCTGCAATGGAAAAAACGCTACAGCAACTAGCAAGACTGTATAACCGAGACGTAAACATTGCCTCTTTGGTCGCATTGCCAGCAGCCTTCAGAAACAGCATGGAGATGTTGCATGAGCTGGTACGCTCTGTAGCACGAGAAGAGCTACAGAAACAGCGACTTGGCCAGAGCGCACCAATGCTTTCATCACTGGCCGACGTGATACGCGAGGAGGTTCGACAGGCGGTCCAGGAGCCTCAGACAAACGCACATACAGAAGTGCCACTACAGCGTCAGCAGCCCAGTGTGTCCTATGCCGACGCCCTACTGCGAAGAACTCCCGGACGTGCGCACGTCGCAGCCACTACTCCGATACAGCACCCGATGTATCCAAGCACACTCTAGCCACCACCCGAGAGGAAACTCAGAAAGAGCGATATCTGGCACACTCCCGGTAGGATACCCCTTTGTTACCACTGTGGGGAGGCTGGACACATTACCGCATGTGCCAATATCACCAGGCAGGACTTCGTGGTTTCCCTGTAAACGCACCTCGACCACCAAATGGTGAACGCCCCTTCGAAATCGAGGAATACCTCTCGAGTCGTCAAAACCTACGTGGCTTTCAGAAACACCAACCTCGAGCAACGACTATGGGGAGGTATCGGTCGCTGAGCCCCCGTCTTTCAGCAAGCTCTCCAAGACGCCGTTCACCAAGCCCGCGTCGGGAAAACTAGAGTCAGCGACCTGTTGAGGCAAGGCCGCTGTCGACGCTGGCGCAGAAGAACCTCCATCGCTGACTCTGAACGACGACGACAGACTCGGAAACCGGTGCCGTGGTAGCGATGTTGCCTCAGATTTACGCGTGCTTATTGATGGCTACGAAGTCATTGCACTGGTCGATACAGGCGCTGATTATTCAGTTATGAGTATTGAGCTTTCTAAAATACTGAAGAAAGCGCTGACGCCTCGGAAGGGACCATAGTTCGCACAGCAGGAGGGCACCTCATCGATCCGACGGGAATATGCACCGCAAAAATTGGTATACGGGGCTTCACATACGTCGCCAGCCTTATTGTGCTGCCCGAATGCTCAAGAGACTTGATTATTGGCATGTACTTCATACAAGCTAACGGCGCTGTAATCAACTAGCGTGAATCTTGTGTCTCATTCTCAACGAGGCACGCCATCGCAACTTTCGACACTGAAGAAGACGTTTATGACCTCTGTATTGCGGATGACGACGTCATGATACCGCTGAGATCGAGCATATCTGTCGCAGTAACGAACAGAGCGTTCAGTGACTTCGAAGGATTTGCGGACAGCAACACCGACCTGATGCTTCAAAAAGGTATCTTCATGGCACGAGGCCTTGTTCAGCTGCGTAGCTGATGTACCAATGTCTTGCTTACTAATTTTGGAAATGAGATACAACACATCGCAAAGGGAACCGTCATCGCCAGTCTGAATGATTTCGTTCAGGTTATGGAGCTGGACACTTCTGAAACCACGACATCCGATATACAAGACTTTGTCCTTGCAGCTATCGACATCGAACCAGGACTACTGCCCCATCAAAAGGAAGAAATAGAGAGACTTATAAGGGAATTTGCCGCATGCTTCTCGATGTCATCCAAAGTCTGTCGTACACCTATCGCCAAACATCGCATCATTGTTGATGAGTCGGTGAGGCCTATATACCAGCATTCTTACCTTGTGTCACCTAAACAAAGAGAGGCTATAGGAACTCAGGTTCAAGAAATGCTCAAGGACGACGTCATTCAGCCGTCAGCAAGTCCCTGGGCCTCAGCTGTTGTCCCTGTAAAGAAAAAGGATCAGACCTTGCGTTTCTGCATTGATTACAGGAAACTGAACGCTGTCACTAAACGGGATGTTTATCCTCTTCTAAGGATTGGTGACACTCTGGATAGGCTACGAGATGCGAAGTATTTTTCTCGCTAGACCTTAAAAGTGGATATTGGGAGATCGAAGTTGACGAAAGAGATCGCGAAAAGACGGCGTTTGTGACACCGGACGGTTTATACGAGTTTAAGGTTCTTCCCTTTGGCCTTTGTTCAGCACCCGCCACCTTCCAGCGAATGATGGACACAGTGCTCTCCGGTCTTAAATGGCAGTTTTGTCTGGTTTATCTGGATGACGTCGTAGTATTCTCTGCTACCTTCGAGCAACATGTGAAAAGGCTGCGGGCTGTGCTCACCGCTATCAAGTCAGCAGATTTGACGATAAAACCGCAGAAATGCCATTTCGGCTTCCGTGAACTCCTTTTTCTCGGCCATGTCATCAGTGCGGAAGGCGTCCGCCCAGATCCTGAGAAGACTGAGGCCGTCGCAAAATTTCCAAAGCCAACGGATAAAAAGGCCGTGAGGCGATTTTTAGGACTCTTCGCCTATTAAAGACGATTCATCAAAACTTTTTCGCGAATCGCTGAACCGCTGACTCGACTGACAAAAGAAGATGTGCCCTTCGTTTGGCTTAATGAACAGGAGGATGCCTTCAATGAACTAAGGAATTGTCTTCAAAGCCATCCTGTTCTTGCGCATGGCAAAATATATTTCTTGAGTGAGGCTGAGTGAGCTCCACCTTATATTGCCGACCTATGATTCATACAAATTTCTATTCAGACTTACCATGAGCGTTACGTCGGCTTACATTTATACTCAAGTCTATTCACGCATAACGCACCAGCGTTCATGCGCCAACTCAATATTAATTTATCGGAGGCATAGGTAGGTTAGGGTGGGGCCATGCTCTCCCCCCGCAAACTCTTCTATGGAAAGTTGTTGATAAAAAGATGTGTGAGCCGCGTATTTCATAAAGATGTCCTTACTGCACTGAAACCAGGCATAACTCGTATTTGAAGGCACGAGATCAAAACACGCATCGTAGAACACCGATTATGTGAAATATTGGCGTTAAAAAGCATTGACAACATGGTCGAAACACTTAATTTTAAGCTAACGGAATCATGAGACGACTCACTCAGCCTCACTCAGATGCACGTCGAGCCGTGAGTTTGAGTGAGACCGGCTGCAAAAAAGTTTAGTGAGTCTTGATTCGAGTGAGTCCGGTTGAGAAAACTTTTGGTGAGTCTGAGTCCGAGTGAGCCCTCAGAGCAAAATATATTC
This sequence comes from Rhipicephalus sanguineus, assembly GCF_013339695.2. Taxonomy (NCBI): domain Eukaryota; kingdom Metazoa; phylum Arthropoda; class Arachnida; order Ixodida; family Ixodidae; genus Rhipicephalus; species Rhipicephalus sanguineus. The sequence goes on along the minus strand of NC_051182.1, from coordinate 109,670,476 downwards.
CTGAAGTGAGTCTGAGTGAGCTCCAAAATTTTCCCACCTCTGTCACTGAAGCCTGAAACGAATGTACGCTTCTGCCGCGCAATTTCGCTGCTGCCTATGCTACTAATTGCCCAACGTGCCCACAATACGATGTGGTTTTTCCGAAACAGCTTCAAGCATTCGCGTGACTTTATGGTAGAATACTTGATTGCCACGCTGTATACTTTGTTTGGATTATGGCTCAACCAAATTTTAATTGAATATTACAAAATCAATTCAATATTAGGGCTCGTCTTCGTGTACCTTTTGTCTTTGTCCTGCTTTTGCTCCATAACAATTGACATGACCTACCAACTAGCCCAAGCCGCTACCCTTCTATGGCTCAAACCCTTATTTTTATTTCCATGCATCGCAATTTTTCCGGCCGGCGCTCATGTTGCAAGGTCGTCGCGGAGGTCACCACTAACAAAGGCACCTAAAACATTTCATCTTAAAACAAATATAAACTATCGGACTTGTGCGCTGCCATATGGCGAATGTTTGTTCGCTTGAGATCATGCTCGAAAATTGCGGCAGGACCTCAAACCATGCGCACTTGCTTGCAGCGAAGCACAGAAGCAGTCTGTCCTGAATCGGAACATAAATTCGGCAATATTTTTTTTTCGTACATGCCGTGCATGTACCATATGCACACCTGCAGTGCCTAATGTGACAGGCTGCGCCGTTCCTTCAGCAAAAGACTTTACTGCCTGAAAAGACTCTGTTCAGCCCAATAAGTTACAAAAGGGTTTCTGAAATCTACCATCGAAAGTATAATGCCGCATTATAAAAACCACGAAAAGTATAAGGCCACAACTTGGTGCGCGAGCTACTTGAACTTGTGATTTGGGGATTCCGCGCTGGGAATCTCGGACAGGAATATAACCGTTGCCTTGGAAAATTCATGGGTGAACCAAATCGTTCTTATCCCTGCATAAATAAATAATAATATTTAGATGATGGCTTTCTGGGATAGTCAAATTCGAGCACGTACTTGTGGGAGTGCATTAGCATGTAATTCATGCATAATTACAGCTTTGGTTAAAAAAAGGACTATATGAATCTGTAGCAGCTATTATTTTCTCGCGGGTTATTTTCATTTTATTTTGTCTGTATGTTCTTTAATGTTGAAGGGATGATTCAAAAGTCTAATATCAGGATTCAATAGGAACTGTTCTTTCCAACTGAAGCCGTAATCTATGTAAGAATTTTCCCGCAAGCATACTCATCGCGATGATCCTGTGGAATGCGGTAATATAGAGAACTTACACGCAAGCTGTAGAGCTGATCACTAGAGCTAACGCCGCCCTACTGAACTTTATTTCCTTCTCTTTATGAGTGCCCATTGGCATCGTAGCAACTGCTGGCTCCACAACATCACGTCTCTTTTTCTGAATGTTTCTTTGTCTTTGTGGTTTAATTGCAAATTCGAAGAGAATCTCTGCGAATCGCGATTGGAGTCAACCTAAGGATTTTCAGCTAGGTGTGCATTGTGCCCTACATTTTTTTTTCCGGGCGGCGATGGTTTGTGCGAAAAAGAGAAGTACTGCGCCATGCGACCGCACACCACAGAACAGAAATCCGAGTCCAAGTGAGTGTAAGTGAGCTCCACATTTCTTGCTGAGCTATAGTCCTGTCTAGGCAACCTCTTCATTACTCTCATCCTTATGCTGACTCACTTTTACAGTCACGCCTACTCACACATGCTTCAACGCACTACCGTTCATTCGCCAGCTGAATATTTGTTGATCTGAGGTTTGAGTTACAGAAAGGAGGGGGGGTGGCCTTGACTTGCTCCCCCAGTCTCTGTCACGGGATGTTTTTGACATCTTGTGTGAGGCATGTCTTACAATAAATGTGTCTACTGTGTGGCAATCTCTAATAGCTCGTATTTGCAGGTACGAGATGAAAATGCGCCAAGTAAATCACTGATTATACCAGATATTGGTGGTAAAGAGCATTGAAACAAGGGTCGATAAAGGTAACTATAGCCTAACGGACTCATGAGTCTTCTCACTCAGACCCACTCATACTCAGATGGAGTCGTGAGTCTGAGTCCGTGTGGGACAGAGTGAGTAATATTTTGGTGAGTTTGAGTAGAAGTGAGTACGCTTTAGGAAACATTTTAGTTAGTGAGACCGAGTGAGCCCTCAGGGCAAGATATATTGCATGAATTAATCTGAGTGAGCTCCACATTTTTTGCCGACGTATGGCCTCATGTGAATGCCAGGGATGAATGGCTGTTCCATATTTGCAAAAGTTTTTAAAGGTCACACACGATATTTTCCCAAGGGTCCTTAGTATAGTTTAACGGCGTGTGTCTTCCACGCCAGAATGCGCGCTGTGCCATAAGTGCCCATTCGTGCGAGATATTCCTTATTGATCCAATTTTGTTAGTATCAAATGCAGGACATGTGCTTGAAGATATCAGAAGAGAAAATTTGCAGATCCCACGCACTGTGGGAATCGATATGCACATAATGCGAAGCAGCCAGCAAACATCTGCATTTTGCGCCTTGTTTGTCTTTGAGGCAAATGAAGTCATTCATATTATCGCATCTAGTCCACTATATATCGCATGATTTCATGCATGCATACTGGCATGTACAATATGTTATATATCATGCTAATGACACGTATCTTCTGTAACATACAATGCATGATCTGTCGTTTATGTTCGTCACGCACTCATGCCATGTCATACCAATTTTGCTGTATATCAAGTTAACAAAACAGCCGGAAGTGCACCAAGACAGTCTCATGTAAATATTGCCGTACATGGCATGCATGTCATCATTTGCATGTTAGGACCTGTCGTTTATGTTCATCATACAGACATGTCGCGGAGTACCATTTTCGGTGCATATAAAGCAAGCGAAACGGCCGCGAGCGCACCATCAGCATGGCATGTAAATCATGCCCTACATGGCATGCTTGTCACGATTGTCGCGTTACCACCTGTCATTTATGCACGTCGTACAGGCCCGTCTCGCAAAACGAAGTTTGGTGTATATCAAACTAGCGAACTGGCCGCGAACATACAATGAGCGTAGCATGCAAATCATACTGTACTTAAAATGCATGTCATGCTTCTCATGTTACCACCTGTCAATATGTTTGTCGTACTGACATGTGCAGCAAAACAAATTTTGGAGATATCAAGCTAGCGAACAGGCCGCTAACGCACCATGGGCATAGCATGAACATCCTGCTGTACATGACACACATATCATGATTGTTATGTTATCACCTGTCATTCATGTTCGACTTTCCGTCACGTCACGAAATACCACTTTTGGTGTATTCGAGCTTGCGAACCGGGCTCGAGTGCGCCAAGAGCATGGCTTGCAGGTCATGCACGTGACATGCATGTCATGTACTCACGTCTCATTTATGTTCGTCATATAAGGGGTATTTACACAAGGGAGAAATCCGCGGGGGATACGGGGGAGATTGCGTATCACGTGACCATGACGTCACGGATTAGTGAGTGGGCGCAATGGCCCCCGCGCCTCCTCGGAGTACACGAGGATCTTTTTCCCGACAGGACAGGCGGTGCCCCGTGGTGGGGGATATAGCGGAATTTCAGGCTCTTGTTTGGCCTCGTTGCTGCACCTGCTACTGCAGAGAGCGGCAGTGGGTGTCCAGTCTGCAGCTTGTCGTCTGGAGCTCGTCGTCAGCAGATGGTGAAACGGGCGGTACAGGCCACCAGAGTAGTCAGGTAACACTGGTCGCCCCCTCCCTTCGCTTCGTCCGTGTGAGTGGGGCCCATTTGTGAGCTGACATCACTAGGCTCCGCCTATATCGCCGAGGATTTGTCCACCTTGTGAATACCGCTGTAATCACGTCAAGCAATACCAGTTTTGGTGTATATCAAGCGAGCGAAACGGCCGCTAACACACCATGAGAGTAGCATACAAACCATGCTGTATATGAAATGCATGCCATGATTGTCATGTTGCCACCTGTCATTTATGTTTGCATTAACTTCACGCCGCGGAATACCAGTTCTAGTGTGTGTATATCTAGCGAACAGTCCGCGATCACGCCATGATTGGAGAATATAAAGCATGCCCTTGATGACATGCATGTCATTATTGTCATGTTATCACCTCTCATTTAGTTCGTCTTTCAGTCATGTCACGCATTACCACTTTTGGTGTATATCAAGCTAGCGAACCGGCCGCGACCGCGCCATGATTGTGGTATGTAAACCATGCCCTACGTGCCATTCATGTCATGATTGTCATGTTATCACCTGTCATTTAGCTCGTCTTTCAGCCACGTCACCAATACCAGTTTTCGAGTATATCAAGCTAGCGAACCGGTCGCGACCCCGCCATGAGCATGGAATATAAATCTTGCTCTACATGACATGCATATCATGACTGCCATGTTACCACCTGTCATTTATGTATGTCGTGCAGTCATACCTCAGAATACCAAATTTGGTTCATCCCAAGGTAGCAATATGGCCGTAGCGCACCATGAGTGTGGCATGTAAATCATGCCGTAGATGACATGCATATCAAGACTTTCATGTTACTACGTCTTATTCATGTTCCTCATACACAAATGTATTGTCATGCCAATTTGGCATATATCCATTTAATTGAACAGGCGCGAGTACCCCGAAACCATGTCATGTAAATCATGTTTTTTATGATAAATATGTCAAGATTTTCATGTTATGATCTGTCACTTACGTTCGTCATGCATGTTATAGCATAACGATTTTGGTGTACATTCCAATAACGAAACGGCCAGGAGAGCACAATGTCGTAGGCGGCTTGGTAGATAGATAGATAGATAGATAGATAGATAGATAGATAGATAGATAGATAGATAGATAGATAGATAGATAGATAGATAGATAGATAGATAGATAGATAGATAGATAGATAGATAGATAGATAGATAGATAGATAGATAGATAGATAGATAGATAGATAGATAGATAGATAGATAGATAGATAGATAGATAGATAGATAGATGCGACAGAGTTTAACGCACATCCGTCGTCTTCAACATTTGGTTGTGCGGCGGACTATGCGACGTTCATATGGGTATAATTACTGTGCTTCAGACTAGTGACGAACAATAACCTCGGTACACATTGCTCAGTTTCTGATGTTTCAAACAGCGACAAGTAACTAATGCACGAAATTAATTATTGTTATGGTATTTCTGGTGATGTGCTGCATGGTAATCATTACGCAATCCATTCAAGGTTCTGTCTTGCGACATTACTTTAAGGAGAGTAACAAAAGCTTCAGGTGAATAGGAAGGCACTTTGAGTTGAGAGTAATAAATTTGCGCTTCTTGAACCGTTGACGTGCTGCGCAGGAAAAAGTAAGGTCAGAAAGAGTGTTCGCAGACAAGGCAATTTCGCACAGACATCAACGTTTCTTCTTGTACAGACGTCAATAGTTCACTACAAAAAGAAACTAGCCTGCAGGGAAGTTTCGCTTGGTGAAAGCCGCATCGTAACGGTGAGAGTCAAAGCATAACGTTTCTCGAGCATGTGGCGTAGCTTCGAGCCGCGCTCCTAACCGAGATTGATAGCGGTCACGTTTGCACACTAAGTTACAGGATCTGCAGTCGTAATAATCGACATTTGACACTTACGCTGGTAGCACAGCCTGTTATGGCCGGGACTGCTTCTACACCAACTGTCTGAAAGCATGTAAGATGCAGTACTAGATAAGTCAAAAAGCAAATTCGAAACAAAGTTCTGCTTCACATCGTCTGAGCATCTGAGAATGGAAAAACAAATAATTAGTGTCTCGTTGACGAGATAAATGGCTGCCGCATGCATCGCTTCAAAAGATAGACTAGTTATATTTCTTATTGCTTCTTTATTGCACAAGGTTCAAGCCTCTGGCATCTTATAGAACGTGATACCGTCTCAGCATTAGTATAAGTAGGTGATGCGCTTTGGCAGGAACCGCAGTCACACTAAAGATCCTGTTGACAGCAGTAACAAGTTCCAGTGTTTCGACATGGCTTTCGTATGGCTTGTATTCACCCTTGTAATGGCGGCAGCTACGGATGGCACCTGGGCCAGCGCTGGTGAGAACACCTTATTTTCTCATATTGTTGAACGCTATGTGTGTGATAACTAATGATGAATTATATTGGCAATTTCGGAGCACTTCCGGTAGCAGCCTTTCTGCTCCACTCAGAGGAAGTCCGTTCCAGCGGCCCGTGGAGAGTGCTCCCTGAACGTTTCGTTGGCAGATCTGGAGAAACTCCGCCGCTATATTCACTTAACGGAACAGCTCTATTTCACGAAAAGCGGCGGATTCCATGGGAATTCGCCAGCTCTCCGCGCGTGCGGAGATCGTGGCGTACCGCGTGCGCGATGTAATGCGCTGTGCAACCGTGCCCGTTTTCTCCGCTCGCGCCCGTGAAGGCGACAATGGCGCAAAACCCGAGGAATGCTCGGTGCTTGCGAAGCAGATGCGCGCCAGTGCCATTTACCATTTGCTCTGGCGAGGTCTCTTGTGCTCCATTGGTAGTTTTCCTTAGGTTGCTCGCCGCCGGAATTGACTGCGCCGGCTAATAGTTCGTCAGCCACTCCGAATCCGCCAATGGAATTCACCCTAAGATATCTGTGCTGAATTGAGTCAGAAAAGGGAAGCGAACAGTACGATTTCTTACGAAGCTGAAGTGAACCATATGCAAGCGCAGTTTCAAAGAATAGGCGGCACTTACCTACGCGAGTAGAGTTGGAGACAGCTAGAAATTTGTCCTTATCCACAGTAGATGCATGGCTCCCGATCATAAGCGTGTGTCTAAGTGGCCGTGAGCATTGTAACATCAAGATTGCATCAATCAAATATTGCCTAATGGAGTCAGGTTAAGAGGTGTAACACTGTACCACATAACACGTTGATGTATGGTATCACATGGGACAGGTTCGCACATCATGTCTCGTTCCTCGTTATATTCATGCTTTAATATCTCTGACTATTTCTGTAACTATAACGCTTATGCCAGAATGAATCCACTGTACAACCTAGGCCTAAGGGAGTACAACCGTAGCCAGGTCAGCTTGGCTCTGATAAAAGAAGCATTGATTGCGCTGTCATAAACGACGTTCAGCACGATTAGCAGCTTAGAAGCCGTAGTGCATACAGCACAGTGTGCTGTTAAGAAGGCGTACAATTATTACTCGAAGATATGATAGAGATTATTTTCGCCTTTTTCGCAAGCTGTGACAAATGGACGTAACGAAGATAACGTTTACATCATATATGCGCCGATGGAAAGTGTTTAATGCGCCGTAGCCATGTGCTGTACCACCAGTGCTGTAACCACTGATGCGCCATGAGTGACAACGTCCATTTCAGATTATGATTACGGTGAGCTGTCCTCCGAGGAGTCACCTATGGGAGACGCTGGTTCTTGCGTGCAGGTTGCATTGCCTAACGTCATGGGCATGGGCGAGGTACAGCAGTTTCCTTCTACGTTTCTTTATCGATTTTTTTTGGCTTTGCGTGAATGTGAAGCTTGATCTAACTGCAAATAAAAGTCCGTGCATATGTTATGTCGTTAGCTCGCTTTAATGTATGCTTTTAGATTTTATGCGATAAACAGCAGAGCCGCCTGTCGGGCATCGAAATCAGTGATGTTGTGTGATACGTCGCACCATCTTCCTCGGAGATGCAGAACGCGAAATCCGCAAAGAGAAAGCGGGCCCTCGAAGCGCAATATTATCTTAAGCGGAGTACGTTTTTTCCGCTTTTTTTTGCACGAAACAACCAAAGCAAAGTTCCTGGAATGGTGGCTTGGCAATGCGCGTGCATCACATGTTTGCCTTTAGACTCTCTTAAAAGAGCTGGATACATCTTTCAAAGGACAAAAGGAAGCAACATGGACACGCGAGGGGCACGTTCAGCTAAATACTTTCAGGTTCAAAAATACGATTTCTTACAATACAACACAGGTTGCCAAAAACTGGTTTTCGCAAAAACTGAAATTCTATAATCCCTGCAACCTCGCCCATCATCCCAGGCTTGAGTCGAGTATGCCGGTTTGATAACATTTGCTTTCATATTGCCTCTGGCAGGTTCTCGAAAATTGGACGTATGATGTGTATAGACGACAGTCAGCTGCCTCCACTTATTGGGGGAGCCTAGCTGGTCACGTAAGCGGATGCGTTAGGTTGTTGGGTTTTTACGTTCCAAAAGCATGATTTAATTATGAGAGCCGTGGAAGTCACCTGGGGTTCTTTATCATGCACCTAATTATCGGTCTGCAGGCCTCCAGCATTTTACCTCCATCGAAGTGCGTGACTAGATCCCATGGCCTTATCCAATGACTAATTTTCTATGGGATCATGGGATTCGATCCCGTGATCACATGGTGCTGTCGAGAACTATAGCCACTGGAACACAGCGACTGATCTGTCTGCGCTATTCGTTGTGGTAACAAGAGAACAGCGAGGCTTCGATGTCGTCGAGTCCCATCTGTTCACATTTGCCTTGCCGCTTTCGACATCGAGAGCTTTACTATTACTAGGAAGTCGCAGAACAGATGGAAAAAGAATTGAGTGAACGGATAACCCTCCTAGATGCCTAGAGCAACATTTTTCACGGTATATAACCAGCTCACCAAAATTTCCAATTTGGTAGTACGTCAATAATTACTGCAATAAGTTAGTGCTGTCGCTCTTCATGTTACTTTGCACAATCCAGCGAACCTGTTCGTACATTGGCGGCTCTTCTCTTCTTTTGTCACTTTCAGTGCCTTGGGAATAGCCTCAACTTGTGCCAAGCTGAACATGTACGTGAGCTCTCATCAGTAGTACACATTTTCTTGAGCATTCAAAGAGAAAATACAAACATTCTGCCATATTTATTTTTAAAGGGCGAGATCCATCCCTGTTGCTAGTTCTCGCCCTTGCCAAGCAAAAAGAATTGCTCATGATAACAGGAATTTAATTATTCTTATTTCCTTGTAGAAGGTGTTAGCTGTACACTTAACCGTCTTTCTCATTTATGCTGGTAAGCAAACGCTACGTAAATTTTTATGATGAAGGACTTGCAAATAAGCATAATTCGATGTGGAACGAGCATATTGTGCCTTGGTTAAAAAAATTATTTCGCTGCTTTCAGACGATGCATGGAAACATGATGAAAATTGCAAGCGTGAGTACTGCGCCGTGCATATTGAAGGATTTTATTCTTATCGCTCATGGAACAGTATAAATAACATTACTGTTTTAAAAACAATTTCACAGTGACTTACAAGCTATACGCTTCAGCAGCGCACACCCCTCGACAAATGCGTTGACTAACTTTGCATACGCGTATAAAACCGAATGATATTGGGAAGGAGAAAGACATTTTAACCCGAAGTGTGGCATGCTTCATTGTAAATTTTGCTCTCGCCCCTTGGCACTATTATACAGTGGACATTTTCCTCCGCGTTGAGAAACCATATGGGGGAATTGAGGCGCACTGGCTGCCACGTGATATGCAACGCACATTAGAAGCATATATTGCCCGAATGGGAGTCACTGCAATACGAGCAATGGGTGAGGTTGCTTGAAATTTAAAGCACCATCCCTTAATAAATAAAAAGCGCAGCTGGTTTAAGAGTTCGACGTTTTTTCCACGGCATTTTTTTATTGCCAAGGGCGCCACATCATAGTAATATCGCCAATTGCAAATTATCCTAATAGTTCCAAGAATAGTGTCAAAATCACAACCTAATACGAAGTGTATGCCCGTGAGAACCAAATGTTTTAGCCACTTCCTAGTACTGGCAATAGAAATCATGTGCTGATGTCTGATCTTAACACTGCGTTTATGTAATAGGGGTCAAAACGCAGTAGTAGATGGTAGTGTCGTGTCGAAATACCAGTATGTTTTGTGCGGTTTTGAGGGTTACATGATTTGATGCAAGAATACAGGTGTCATTCCCTTCCACGAAAGCGCAACACAGAAGACGATCTCTATACAGCTTTCGAAATGAAATAACGAGTTAAAAACACTCCGATAAAGGACATGGTTTTTCAAGGTGTTTAATCCGATGATATCACTTGCGTATCTACGCTCACCATGCTGCAGTTTACCGCATGTTACAGTGCACTGCTTCGGCCATCTTCAAAAATTTGACACCAAAGTCTGCCTTTGCCACTCTGCGACACGTTCTGGTAGCATTTGTCTACGCACTCTCGGCTCCAAGTGAGTATTGTTTTGATGTATGATTTTAAGTGCGAAGAATTTATTAGCGAACCTTTAACCCTTTGAGCGTTTCTATCTATCTATCTATCTATCTATCTATCTATCTATCTATCTATCTATCTATCTATCTATCTATCTATCTATCTATCTATCTATCTATCTATCTATCTATCTATCTATCTATCTATCTATCTATCTATCTATCTATCTATCTATCTATCTATCTATCTATCTATCTATCTATCTATCTATCTATCTATCTATCTATCTATCTACGTCTGGGCACTAGACGTAGGTAGGTAGACGAAAAAGGGCGCTAGACGAAAATTGGCATAGGAGGGTGAGAGGATTTCATGAATATGACTGTGGGGTCATGACATGAATAACTTGAAAATCCTGTCGCGTAAGTCGCGATGCCGTTTCCTCCAAACACGTGTGGCACATATCCGTCTACCTCGGGCCGCGATGTACGGTTATGCGCCAAAGGTGATTGACAGTTTATATCTACCCAGGGACGGCGAGAACATACATTGGTAATTTAAATGAGAGAGCGTTAAGAAAAACAGTCATCGGCAGCGTTGACCTGACGAATGGAAGGAATAAGAATCAGGATCCCAGCAGGAATCGAACCCAAGCTTTCTGTGTGGCAATCGGGTTCTCTACCATAGAGCCACGCCAGGTCTATAAACTGGTATGGAAAAACAGCCGATGCAGGTGTTATGTCGGTGCAACGTCAATTGTGTTTGTGGTGCTGGCTATCTGATTTTTCAAGAAAGCTATAAACACTACATATGCACTCCTACGATACAGGTGTCATATCAGATTAACGTGTGTGGTTCTACTGTGTGCTCCGCTTTTATAGCACTCTAATAAACATTACATTTGTATTCCTATGATTCAGCAAGCTATATTAAAGCATTGCTCGACCCCAGAGGAATATATTTATGAAAGTTACGTGTGATATTCACATGATTGCACCATAAAGTACACTTAGTTTTAATAATACTGACGTATGTAGTCTAACGTGAAGGTTGACGTTACGTCGCACCATAAGCCACCCGTTAAACACCAGCGTTGTCGTGTACCGGGTACGCCCAAGAAGTGCACACAGCTACTACGATTACAGAAACGCGAACACAGAACAATACAGAACAATATAAAACACTTGCAAGCACAAGCCATTCGTACTAGTCGACGACTTCAACGTACGAATTATGAACCTTAGGACATGGCTTTGTCGTCGACTCTCACTATCCCTTATCACGGTATATAGAAAACCGTTGCTATTGTCGAAAGATATATGTGCTTATGTGACTAAAAAAGGGCTTACAATAGACGAACATCAATCATAATTGTTCGATATTGCAAAGAGGTTCTGCGGAATCCCGCAAGGTGGCGGAAGGGTTAAGAAAGGGAAGAATAGACAACCACCCATTTGTAGGTTGTCTATTCTTCCCTTTCATAATTGTTGGAGAACAATATAAAACACCTACAAGCACAAAACGTTTATACTAGTCCGCGACTTCAACGTAGACATTATGGACCTTAGGACCTAGCTTTGTCGTCGACTCTGTCACTTTGTGTCACTTTGTCACTCACTTTTTATTATGTGGGGCAACGCTCGGGTAACATATGGTTACTCACCCATATGACACCCGGAGCTTCGCCCAGTCGTCATGATTCACTCCATGGAGATGCGTGTTTTTTTGCCCTATAGGATCCGCACAGTCGAACTGGAGGTTATAGCCAGTGCCAGTGTGTACCCGTGCGGGTCGGCTTCCAATACACATTGGTTATGATTCCCTTGGCTGGATGCCTCATAAGAACGTCGAGGAAGGCAGTCTGTCCATGATTCTATGCGTGGCCATGGAATGCTTTCTTCCTCTCTCTTGCACTTTCTTTCCGCCTCTTTCCATCTCTCTACATCCTTCTATCTCTTTATTTGATAATCTCTCTTTCTCATTGTGCCTTGATTTTTGTTTTTCCATCTCTTTGTAGTGCCCGTTTCTCTCTATATATATTTCCATCTATGTGTATTTCTTTCTTTGTCTTTCTATCTTTCCCTGTCTTCCTCCCGTATCTTTCTCTCTATTTATATCTTTTTGTTTCTTATTTCTATCTGTACTCGTTATCTCACACATCGGAGTTTTTGTATCCCACGTAAGACAAATCGTCGCACGCGTTCTGGGTACGAAGCAGAACATGAATCAGGAGAGCGCACGCAACTAATGATGATGAAAATTTTTGCTCACGACTAACGTGGATCTTGCGAGCTTAACCAGTTCCGCTGCTGAAGATGGCTGGCTCACCCGTAAGCGAATGCAGACGTAAGCATGAAACGGCCACAAGTAAAACATTGATTGAAGATGGCAGTATCCACAATCTTAGGCGCCACTCTGCATCGAGCGCCGCAGGCAGCTTGGCGCCACCTCTAGATGAAGGCTGCAATCCGCGCAACGAAAACTTTGCGTCGGCCATAAGCTACGGCTGGCCGAAACCGCTGGCGTTTATGAGAGCGCAGGCGTTTCAAATACCAAATGCATGACACCTTGTATCTGCCCTTGGAATTGCGTTATTCAACATTGTAAATAAAAGTTCAGCGTACTAGAAAGGTTCAGCTTCACTAATAGTGTGAATAAACATTGAGAAGGACTTGGAAGCAATATTTTTGTGACTTTTTTGGTCCGGAACAAGCGTATGTAGTGCGGTGCTGTACACGGCCCGAGAACACATTTTTAAGCTTTCCGCTGAATGACCGAATGTGGTTGTAATATTCTCGAAACAATTACTGGGTGTCTCGTTTGAGAGTCCGGATAATGCTGCTGCCTCAAGGCTGAATGTCACTTGAAGGCCACCGACAACGAAAGCTAAAAGTATTTCGTGTTGGTAGCCGATGCGGTGGTGATCGCAATAGCAAAGTACAAAAAGGTTCCGCCAGTCGTACGCAATGGAAACAAGAGATTCAATGGAACGCACCCTTCTTCTGAAAAAGCAAATAAGTCAAGATTCTATGGAGCGCGAGCGCCACATGCAATGCTCGAAACGTTCGGTGACTTTGGTTCATCGGATGCTGTGGAGCGCACGACACCGTCGCTGCAAATAGGAGCTATGCAAAAGAGATAGAGGAGCGAGTTCACGAGGCGCTGAGTCGCGACACAAATGAAAAACAAAGTTATACTCGCACAAAATATAGGGCTTGCACTAAACTAGGAGGTCATTGCTTTAGCTGTATGCCCTAGTGTAATTTAACGACATATACCACATTTAGTGGGATATGTAAGTGAATATATAGTTAAAACTTAGTGTGAAGAAGTCTTTACGCTTTTGCAGCACAGCCGTTATGCTCGAGGTTTCGCCGTGTGTCGTAGATAGAAAATTATCATCAATATTTTTCGGCACGCGTTCTATGACCACCCGAACTTACTGTACAAATGGTTAACAACAGTGGTGCAAACGTAGTGGGATTTGATAAATTTTTGCGCCACATTTGCGCTATAGATATTTTACGACTAAGCTGTTATGCTTGAGGCATGGAGGAAAGAAAAAAAATATTTGGGAGCACGCCTAGCGTTCACAAGCTAACCTCCTCTGAAGCCTCCTCCTCGCGTTGGTGGCTCATTTCCCATGATGCTCCTGTTTCATTTAGTTTTTTTTTTTGCCGGCTCATGAAGAAAAACAAATTTGACTAGCGCGCGCGCCTAGCGTCCACATGCCAAGCTCCTCGGACGCCGCTCGCCCCTCGTACTCTAAAACTCACCGCTTGCTTATCACGTGGGGGTGCTCATTTCCCAGCATGAACCTTTTTTTAATTTTTCTTGGCTGGGCTTCAAAAATGTCACGGGACGCTCCCTCCTAACTTTTTTTTTATTCCTCCATGGCTTAAGGTTTGCCTACACTCTAAGCCAAAAGAGAGGAACGGGGGTATAGGGGTTCCTCCTTCGAGGGAGCAAGTGCTTTGCCACTCCCATTACTCTCCTAAAAGGAGCAACGGCAAGGGGACGAACCGTTGCTCTCCTTGAGGACCAACTGTTACTCCTTTCTGATGCTCCTCAAGGGAGCAACGGATGCTCCTTCCCGTTACTCCTTAGTTTCTTCTTGGGCCAAAAAAAAATCGTTTTTTATTGACTTCTAGAGCACATTGAGGTTTATGCACATATTTGTTTGGATGTACAAATTATACACAGACATCTCGTGCAGAAAGAAATTTCAGAAAATTTGCAACAAACACACAGGACTCGAACTCGCGACCACTTAATCACCATGCCCGCACGCTAACCACTGCGCCACCAAACGCTACGGCGCCGTCTGAAAGGAAACGGGGTTATGTAGGTACCGACGGGTCGTTGCGCGTTCTGACATGTTAGTGAAATGAGTATAGGCGTGCAGAACCAGTGGTGATGTTCGAAAGAGAATAGAAGGTAACAATGTATACATCTGAAAAACGTCAAGGCAATGAGTCTCTCACGAAACACAGTCTTTGCCGTGCTCCCTTTGCGCTAGCTAAAAGGCCAGTTTTTTTCTTTTTTTCTTTTTTGCCCGGAGGTGTGTTTTCTTCTTCTTTATTATCATTGTTATTATTAATATCAATATTAATAATATTATTTTTTGCGGAAGAGTCGCCTCCCCTTTGAAAAGACAACACCGCCCGAGCTGATAACGTCCGTTTGCTCTGAGATTAAACACAAATTCAAACTACCGGACCCGATTGCGATAACTGTCCTCCCGGCAAAATCAGCCAGTGACAAGGTAGAGATGAGGGGGTAGGGAGGCAGCGGCGTTAGCTCGCTGTCAATCTCGTTGTCAGCATAAAACCGAAAATGTAAAGTCTATCAACTGTGTACTTCTCTCAACCGCTTGTTTGTCGCGAAGTATACACGGAGTCTCGCGAAGCTTCGCATTTTATTGCCACACTCTCAGGCTATATATTTATGCCAACTGTTATACGCAAACACGCCATTTGACTTGCGACGACAACAGCTTCAGGTGCTGGCGTTCTAGTGCAACCATGCCTTTTATTGGGCGATTTTAGCTTGTATTGTGGGCTTTTAGCTTTACGTTACCGTGTTACGAGTTGCCGGAACGAATCTGCGCATACGCGGGCCCTTACGGAACGTGAACTACTCTCCGGATTAGCTTTACGCTTACGGCCCTATCTCGAAAATCCGCATTCGTTCGCGGCTACTCGCGATACCCGCTTTGCCGAGGCTCCAGCCGCCGAGTAAAAATAAGCCGAAGTGCGAGCGGTAATTTGCGATCACTTTGTTTCAGCGGCTAGAGTCACTAGAGTGACCTAGAATTAGAATACCGAAGCGTAAAAACCGTGAGAAGCCTTGACATAAATACCCCGACAGGCTGGATAGGTGACGCCATCTAGCGGGAACAAGATGAAGCAGGCAAGCAAAAAAATTGTTATTTCAGAAACATCGTGCGTTCCACTTCTGGTGTAAATGCCTTGCCGCGGCATTATTACGAATTAGTTACCTTTTCAATCATTTTTTTCCTCTAAAACACTAGGCGAAAACAAACGTGTCCACGACTATGGTTGCACGAAGCGTCACAAGATGGCGACACCATCGTCGGATAACCCGGTATTCTACGCTAAAAACCCCTCGAGATATTTCTGCAGCGGTTATACAATCTTATATAAATTAAAATATAATTAAATGCCGTTATCATCAACATTTCATGGTTTATTCAAACGTAAAGGTATCCGTTTACGTACGGGGAGGTAAAACCTTTCTAAAACATATGTGTTCCGGTAACACGGTAACATTAAAAAGTTTACGTACAAGCCAAATGTCCCTATTAGCGTGCGTATCTCTCTGTTCAGTTTACAAAAACTAGTTTCCTTATGCCAGCCCGCAAGAAAATGTGGCCATGCATCGACCGATACTGGGTGCGTCCTGCAGGAGAGCAGCGGTTGCGCGCCGAGAGAGAGAGAGAAACATCTTTATTATGTACGTAGAACAAAAGGCATGGGAGGAATCCGAAACCCCGCGCGCCGAGAGAAACTGTTGCCGTTCGTCCTTCTGTTGCTCCCTTCCAACCTAACCCTAAACGCTTACTCCCCCAACTTGAGCCATGTCAGCCATCTTGTTCCAGTTGGTCTTTTTGGGGAGTAACAGTTGGTCTTTAGGACTAAAACCGGCAGTTACTCTCCTTTTTTCAATTTTTGGCTTAGAGTGTAGGTAGAAAATTACCATCATCATTAACAGGCGCGCGCTCATTGACCACCCAAGCGTACTGTACAAATGGTTAACAAGGGCAGCTGAAACGTGCCCACCAGCTCTTGCTGCAACCCAGTCTTGCGTGACTCAGTGCGATCTTCAATCATTTTTTAAAGACGATAGTCTTTCTTGGGATACTTAAATGTGAAATTTTGGTCTGTGTTTCTGTTTGTCGGCACGTCACTCGATTCAGTCACTCGGCCAAAGTTGAACCACTTGCTTACCTCCCACCCATCTTGAACTGGTGCGGCTGTTCATACTTGTGAACGTTCTTGATCAAAAAAGTGGCCGCGTATCTGCGTGCTTCGCTGCAAATGTCGCCTAAAGATGATAGAAGAGGCGCTGTGTGAGATATGGACGCCATCTGGCAATACGTCGGGAACATGAGTGCTGTGTTGCGGACTGGTAGTCCCGGCGCAGCAGCAGGCGAAGACCGGCGGGGACGCCAGCCAGCCCGAACACGCGGTTTGACGCGAAGCGCTGAAGCAGAAGAAACGTCTGCATTCAACGAGTACTCTCCACACACTCTTTTATTTACACGTCGCCTGGCTAAAACAGGAATGCCAGAGCGGCACCCCATAGCATTTGTACAGTGCAATACAAAACCGAAACCGAAACACAACGATGAGCTCGTGCAGATGGCACGGAGGAAGTCAAGTTTAACGCGCAGCCGCATTTTCAGCGCCGCTTAAGAAACTAGGGTCTTTGTATGCATTTTCTATTAAAGGAACACACCACCTATTACTTACCTAGTGATGTTGTGCCTCAGATATGCGTAATGTTTGCTTTTTGATCGGCAATGTGCACAAGTATGAACTTAGTGAGCCGTTCAAGATGCCTGGCCCTTGGGCAAGTGGTTCAACTTTGGCCGAGTGGCTGAATCGAGTGACGTGCCGACAAACAGAAAGACAGAAAGACAGACCAAAATTTCTCCGTTGAAGTATCCCAAGAAAGACTATCGTCTTTAAAAGTAAATATTACGCATATCTGAGGCGCAACATCACTAGGTAAGTTTGAGGTGGTGGGTTCCTTTAATAGAAAATGCACACATACGTAATTCTAAAGACCCTAGTTTCTTAAGCTGCGCTGAAAATCCGACTGCGCTGAAACTTGCCTTCCTCCGTACCCTCGGCACGAGCTCATTGTTGTGTTTCGGTTTCGGTTCTATATTGCACTGTACGAATGCCATGGGGCGCCGCTCTGGCATTCATGTTTTACCTAGGCGACGTGTAAATAAAAGAGTGTGTGGAGAGTACTCGTTGAATGCGGACGTTTTTTCTGCTTCAGCGCTGCGCGCCAAGCCACGTGTTTGGGCTGGCTGGCGTCCCCGCCGGTCGTGTTGGTCACCGCCGGTCTTCGCGTGCTGCTCCGCCGGGACTACCGCCCACAACACAGCACTCATGTTTCCCGACGTATTGCCAGATGGCATCCATATCTCACGCAGCAGCCTCTTCTATCGTCTTTAGACGACATTTGCAGCGAAGCACGCAGATACGCGGCCAATTTTTTCTTCTTAAAAACGGTACTGGACTAGATATCTTGATAGTATCAGACCTATGTAATGCACGTGTGCTGAGTCTGTGGTCTACCTACGCGTTTATGGCCACTGTAACTATGTCACACTACTTCGGAGACAAGCTAACTGCACTGTATTGGATGTGTCTTCATGGTGATTTTGCAGTCGGAAAAGCTTTGGACCTTTTCCTCAGATTGTTCAGCAGTGGCGGTTCAGTGTCAGACTCCCTGTGTCATGGTGAAATCAAGGTTGGCTTTCCCAGCAGCTACGGAAAGGTGTGACTACTCTTCTATATACCCTACTAAGAAACACACTCCAAATGTTTCTACCTTTTTTGTCTTTAACCGTAGCCTGCTTATGCCGAGCATAGATTTGCTGCTATTAGGAGACAGCCGGGCAGTTTGCAAATGGCAGATTGCACTTATTTTTTCTAGGAATCGAAAAAATATTACAGCAATATTTCACGTCTTTTTCGCCGCCCTCACAGTAAATCTGAAAAGGAAATATGTAGCGGGAAATACGAAAACTTCGATATTTGGAAAAGTCTACGCTATCGCATTATGCCCCAACATCGGTGTCAAAATGCGACACGGCGTAAGGCAAATTGAGGCATCACTAAAAAACTGAAATATTTCCCGTCATTTGCAACAAAATAGGCACCACCAAAATCATCGTGAGCCCATTTTCCACGTGAACAACAATAGATCCCAGCAGACCCTAGAATCACTTCTTTCTCAGACCACCACAAAAAAAGCCGCGCCACGTTTACGCTTTTCTCGCACATTGAGCGGCAGAAGGAATTGAATTTCCACCCCTGTTTTATGCATTGTCTTTGTGGCGGATATATTCCTCTTTCTTTTCGCTGTTGTTTACTCTGTTGCTCGTCTTCTCTCCTAACCACGGCGGGGAATTGGCTATCACGTCTGCGGTTAATATAAAGGGAAAATTTCCGAATTAAGACGAAGGACGTAGAATAAATCGGTCGCCTTGGGTAAAAGCTAAAATTGAAAATCAATAGTTCATATAGGAATAACATAAGCTATATCATAATACGAAATACAATAAACTACTCGAACGTATTCCGAAGTACCACATTTTCATTTGTAATAATATTAGGAAGGACGTTTTCTGGTGTCACCTAGAAATTCGCGTGTGGCTAAGGCGCCGTAGCTGTTGCTGTAATTATTGAAGGCGCCCCAAAGGAAAGAATATTTTTAGGATGCACAGTAAATCGTTTAGGGCTATGAATAAAATTTCGAAACCCTTTTGCCTATGAATAGCATGACGACAGCTGATTTGTAAAGAAATGATCATTGTTTTCATGCTCCTGGTAGTAGCGTCATAGAAAACATGAAACCAGTCCAGAGCTGTGTAAATAAATGTTAAGTGATGGTGTACAGCATCCAAATTTTTTGTAGAGAATATAATTGACGAATGGAACACATTTCATTATGACAACAAAATATAGATGGTTGTATACTTCAATCGCTAATTTTATTTTCACGGAATCTTGAGTTGAGAACTCTTTATGAAATCCGAGCTCAGTACTAAAAGCATTATCTGGCGTAATAGATATTTCCGGACCATCTAGCGACTACCCTGACAGAGTATCGACCATCCCGTTCAAACATATACCACGACGACCTGGCACCCATAGCACTCTCACAGTAAAAAACAAAAAAAAAACAAAATAGCGATTATGTTGTCAATCTGTTTAAAACAGAAGACTTGGAAGGGGAAGACGAAGGGATATATTTTTGAAGAAACAGCGCTATAACAGGACGAAGACGAGAGAACACAAACACGGCGCTGATTGTGTCCTCTCGTCTTCGTCATGTTCTTGCGCTGTTTCTTCTGTCAAAATTCAGTATGCACCAACCAGCCCCATTCAAGACGCTAATGTACCGAAAGTTTTCGAAGTGCTAAAAGAATTGGTAAGATCTCCGTTCCGAGTATGGGAGCATAATTCGGAAGGCGCAATTTGTACGACAAAGATAAAGCCTACAAGAAAATGCCCCCTTCCAATTTCTCTTCACACATAGATGCATCACGGGCAGTTACATTATCAATTGTCAATTGACGCGAATGGTGTTCTAGCAAGCTTATCAAATATCTGGAAGGTAGGAGTTCGCAGTGAGATGGGAATGTATCGTCTAATTGATTGTTGTGTTAGGCTGTGGCTTATACATACAAAGGATGTCGCGCATATTGACATTTAAAAGTTCTAGTGGATCTCACGCAAACGAAATTTGATGTGTATTTCCGCAAGACCAAGGCTCATTCAAACGCGCCAGCCGACCCACGGAGGTCTGGCCGTTTTTAAGTGCAAAGCAATTTTACTGATGATGATGATCTGTCTTCCGAACTCGTTCCAAAGAACCCGCAACGCGTTCAACTTGTTGGCGGCGTTGCGCACGCCCGAGATGGGGCTCAGGTTGTTGTCGAACCACAGTCGATCGCACACCGCGCAGCTATATCCGAAGCTGCGGTCCAGGAAGTCTCGCTTGAAGCGCGCGTCTGGCCGATCGAATTCGAGGGCCCGCGCTCGCACACGCATCGCGCGTCCCCGCGCCAGATCGGCTTCGGGTTGCTCGGCTCGCTTCGCACGCTTTCGTTCGGCGTCTCGCCGCCGGCCTTCATCACCACAGGCAATGCGCGGGGCGCGCGCAGCCCACTGACCTGGCGCAGCCACGGAGCGGAGGGCAGAGCGCGCGCAGTCACGTGGGGCGTGACGTCGCTGCGCCGTTGCTACAGACGCTCCTCTCCGCTCCCCGCGCCGTTGCTATAGTGTTCTCGATTCAGAAATGAACAGAAACTGTTATCGTCTCCGTGAGGATGCCTCAATTTTAAATATGTTTTGAAGTTGAGAATGCTGAATCTGCAATCTAGAGGGGGGAGGCGGGCTTCTTGATTTAAAACATTGTTTGCAGTGAATTTTGGTACCCCTATACAATTTCGAAGAGCCTCTCGCACTAAAGGGATCATGTGATCAATCTTGTATGCCTCCAGAGTGAAATTTCCCAACAAATTCTAGAATCGGACCAACATATATACGATAAATCACATTTGCAGGAGTTGCAGTCTTTCGTTTCTTCACTCATTTAGAGCTGTAGTCTGTCTTGTGGGGTGACGAAGAGTTCACTTCTGTATTTTTTTGTTGCTTGCAGGAAGGCTAGTCACGTTATTTTTAGAAAAAAGGCAGTCGAATCGTCGTGGCGCATGTAGGCAAAATAACAAACCAATATGACTTTATCTACAATGGTCAGAGGGCAATAATTGCGAAAATTTCACGTTTTTTCCCACTCTCCGCTCCTCAGCTCCATTGAGAAGCTCTTCAATACTCAAATCTGGACACACAGATGAAAAAATGCATTCGTATGAAATGTACTAAAGTTAGTTATTGCGATTCTAATAAAAAACCTTAAGCTGGTTTATTTCATAATACTACTATTTAAGTAAGATAAGATGGTGTGCTTTGTTGTGGTAGCTTCGTGTTATGCGTAATAGTTATAATAAATGTACCTTGTCAGTATGTAATATTTCGCCTGAACTTCGGGAGACGATTAGGCATTTCTTTTCCCATGCGCTTCTATTCTTAAATTTTGATGCGTGATACACTGTCGGAGTGAACGTAAAGGTTAGATCTTAAAATATGACTCAATATAAGTTCACGAACCAAGCAACCAAATGCTGTAAAACGGAGAGCTTCAAATTTTATATTTCAACGTGCTCGACTATATATTTTAAATGCGAAGCATTTATTAGTGAAACTTTGGCACTTCTAGCGTCGGTATCTATCTATCTATCTATCTATCTATCTATCTATCTATCTATCTATCTATCTATCTATCTATCTATCTATCTATCTATCTATCTATCTATCTATCTATCTATCTATCTATCTATCTATCTATCTATCTATCTATCTATCTATCTATCTATCTATCTATCTATCTATCTATCTATCTCTAGCCGCCTATATCTGGGTGCTCTCATGATCGCCTCCTTAAGTTGGTGTAGACTAAAATTGACATGGGAGGGTAAGAGGAATTGACAAATATGACTGTCGGGTCATGACATGAATAACGTGAAAATCCTGTCGCGCACGTCGTCAAACCCTTCTCTCCAAACACGTGTGGCACATACCCGTTTAGCATGGGCCGCGGTGTACGGGTATGCGCCACAGGTGACTGACAGTTTAAATCTGCCCAGGAACGGAGAGAACAGACAGTAGTAATTTTAATGGGAGAGCGTTGATAAAAACCGACATCGGTAGCATTGTTCCGAGGAATGAAAATAATAAAAATTTGGATCCGAGGAGTAATCGAAGCCAAGCATTCTGCGTGGCAAGCAAGTATTCTACCACAGAGCCACGCCAGGTATAAAGTGGTTTGGAAAAAACAGCCTATGCAGGCGTAATTTTGATGCAACGTTATTTGTGCTTGCGGTGCTGGCTATCTAATTTGACAAGAAAGCAATAAATGCTCGTCATATCAGAGTAGCTTTTGTTGTTCCAGTGTTGGCTCCAATTTTATAGGAGTCTAATAAACATTACATTTGTATTACTATGATTCAGCAAGCTATGCTGAATGATTGCTCGACCCCGGAGGAATATATTAACGAATGTTACGTGCGAGATTGAAATGATTGCGCCATAAAGTGCACTTAGTTTCGCTAATGACGGCAGCCCTAACTTGAGGGCTGACGTTATGTCACACCATAAGTTACGCTTTAAACGCCGGTGTTCTTGACGTGCCTGGTAAGCTCACTATGTGCACACAGGTGCTACACTTAGAAAAACACGCCGATACAACTTGTAACGCTTGGCTCAAAGTCATGCAATACAGGCGTAGAAGTATACGCTGACTGCTTGGAATAAAACCGATTCCGACAACGCGTGGAATCTGCCGATTCTTTTCTTTTGAAATACCTTATCAAATACGTATACTTCTCAAAGGCCATTGTCCTGCACTGGACCCCCACTGAGGTAGAGTAAGCACGTGACCGTGGCCCTCGTTCCTAAAAATATTCTAAATTACTGAAGTTTAAAACTGTGCCACAAGCAGTGGCAACTCTGTCGCTAGAAATAGACATTTAGATGAGCTTCCGGAGCTGCTTTGTGCCACCAATACTGTTTGTTTATTTGCAGTGTTTGAATAGCACTTTGAAGGTCTGCAGCATTGGCTCAAAGATTGACGTAAGTAGAATAACAAATTTCAGACTTTGTCTTTTTTTACTTATACGTATATGTTGACAATTGAAAATTGAAAGCACTGAAACATTTCGTAAGCTGCACTGGAGTAGCGCGAAAGGCTGAAAGGATTGCAACGAATATAGAAAAGAAAAGAAGCGATGAACAGAAAAAAAATTAAAATAAATAGCACGACTATTATTTAGGTTGTAGTTAAAACAAAGAAAAAAATGTATAGGTGGCATTAGCTCCACCTTAGGAGTATGTGTGGCTCCATCTATACCATTCGGTGAGCCCTGACTTGCCTCGTAAATGACTCTCTTTAACTGATATCATAACTACCTTATTAAATGAGAACTAAGAGACAATAATGCCAAGGAGAGTATAGGTCATGTTATTTGTAATAATTTGAATATACATGTGAAGAAAGTAAAGTGCACGAAAAGATAACTTGCCGCTGGCAGGGACCGAACCTGCGACCTTCGAATAGCGCGTCCGATTCTCTACCACTGAGCTACGGCGGCGGTCATCCGCCCGTCCACTTTATAGATTATACATGTGCACTTAAACGTAGGAGTGTTAGTCAGCGCAGATCGCAGCCATGGCGGCGAGTGTAGAGTCCTTTTTTTCTGCCTTTTTGGCGTCATGTAGCGCGCGATCTTCTACGAGCTGGCAGCTGACCAATACATCCCTCACATACTACCTGAAGGCATCAAGTCTGCCAGAACGAGACCCTTTCTATGAATGAAGGAAAGAAGATGATTTTAAGGGATCGTGTTTCTTTCTTAGACACAATAATAAATGAGAGCTAACAGACAATAATGCCAAGGAAAGTATAGAAGATGTTATTGTAAAGTCATCTTTACACGGCGCAGCCT
Organism: Rhipicephalus sanguineus; assembly: GCF_013339695.2. Classification (NCBI taxonomy): domain Eukaryota; kingdom Metazoa; phylum Arthropoda; class Arachnida; order Ixodida; family Ixodidae; genus Rhipicephalus; species Rhipicephalus sanguineus. Next base: position 109,646,449 of record NC_051182.1, on the reverse strand, counting down.
CTCCTCCCACCTGATGCAGCCGCGCCGCCGCCAAATACAGCCTGTAACCCATTCTAACCTCTCCCTCCCAAATTTCATATGTATATAAGCGTGTGCGCTCGGTCGGTTTCCGTCATTCTCGCTTCGCTCCCGTTCAGATGAGCTGTAACTTCAACGTCGGCGCCACTCCTTCACTCAGCGCTAACGGAAAGCAACGCTCAAACACAACATAATGATAACACAAACACAAAATACACACCTCACACACTAACGGAAACGCCGAGTGAACTTAACGGAAACTTGGTGTGCGCCCCCAATGCCACTTCGCATCCCCTCCTGGTTCCGTTGTGTGGGAGATGGTGTCATTTTTGTCTTGCGGGATCCATACAGCCTAATCTGAAGAACATACCAACATGAGAGATAGTAATTGTAGTTGAACTGCCAGTTGGCCTTGTGTGCTATGCATATTTGAAAGCAATGGACTGTGCGAAAAAAGACATTTGCAAGGAAGAGGACGACACAAGCGCTTGTCGCCGTATGCTTTCTTGTGATGTGTCATTCTTCACGCAGCATTTTTCTGTCAAAGAAAGGTATTCTTAGTGACCACCATAGAATATCATATCATACAAAATAGAGCTCAGTTTGGCGCTGCGATCGTTCAAGCACCATGCGAATGATTGGCAGTAGAGTGTCGTACACTCTAATAGGAAGTACAGGCTTCGGATCAGATTGCGTTTGCTAGCGATGCGTCGGCAAGTCTTCTTGTATAAGTAGAGCTGCTATGGATGTTAGTTGGTGCTTTTTGTACAGTTTCAGTTTCTATTCTGCGCGCAGTGGCTGTATCCAGTCGCAATGCGTAAGGTGTTCTCTGGCATGTGCGCTAGCGTACGGCGCTAAGCACTCAAGCGTTGTCTCTGTTGTTGAAAGTAGATGGAGCGCGCTAATTATCTTGATTTGCGGGTACCTTGCGGCTTTACAGGTTGTATTTGACAGTTTTAGCAAAGCGTTGTTCATGCACCGTTCCAAACAGACGTAAAGTCCCCAACCAGTGCAGGGAATGGCATAACTTCACTTTAATAACAATAAAATGCTTTTAGCTCCAGTTGTCGACAGTCTTCATGTGAACTTGAGACAAACGCCAGTGCCGAGATCTGGGCGCTGCATTTTGGCAGAACTCCGGGACGCTAAACGGAACGGGGATTTACACATCGCGAAACCTCATGAAGACTGCCGGGTAATCAGCCCAAAAGGTAAAAAAAAGTCGGGTATTTGACAGTCACTCCTGCTTACAGGACCTCAATACATTCCTTGACAGAGGTCCAAAGAAATGACAAAATACGGAGTTCAGCGTTATTATTAGCGTTTGTTTACACTATCACTGAAGCTGTAGCTTCTTGTACCCTGAAATCTGACGTTCGACAGTAACGTAGAGCACTAAACATTTGCTCGTTTAAACACCAGCGGCAAGCTAGTGCTTTTGAACACTAGCTGTGGGTGAGTAAACAGCGGGATGTCGGGGAAGCGGCCTGCCTCAAGCTGCGTGAAGCGCACCAGCCTGCTGTCGTGCCGTGGCCGCTTCGGACGCAGATACTAGGCAAAGCCCAAGATATAACTCACATTGTAACAGCATACAATGACGTCTATATTGACGAGTGCACCGCGTGTGTAGCTGTGTGAGTGTGTAGCTTGGTGGGGTGTGCCCTCGCCAGCATGCACAAGCTTGTGGCTAGTGTAATCTGCAACCAATCTGCTTGCCCGGCACACATTCCATGCTTACATCTAGTGTCGCTATGTCAGAACCAGTAATTTTTTTTGTTTACAAGTCCTTCTTACCAACACGCGATCTATACGGCGGCGAAGTCTAGTGGACGGACCGTCAAGCTCCAATGAATCGGCTTAACAGCGCAGCGAGAGACGTGTTCTAAGTGATCGTCCTGCCCACAGGCAGACGCGCCTGGCATCGCTGCAGACGATACGTTTAGCATTTCTCGCTCGATACAGCACTTTCGTTGTTATTAATACATGATGCGCACTTCGTAAAAAAAACCTGCATATTTGTTTTAACTGTTGTAAAAAATAATTCATTATTTGGTACTGCCAAACCTGGAACGCCATTGAAGAGCAATGCATACCCTGGAGTTTGAATTGGTCCAGCCTTGGCTTGAATCGCGCGGTCACTAAAACTTTCTTCGAAGTGTTTCCCCTACAGAGGAAAGAACAAGTTTTAATTGAGGATTACGTCATATCACTTTGTTTCATGCTCGGTAAACAAACGCCGCGATTATCAAGAATGAAATCCATCCGAAACACGTACTTCCCATCGTCGACATGGTTCACACGGTTGCGTTCACATGCTAAAGGACTCCCGCATGGACCATAGCGCTAGATACCCCTCCAGTTTTCAATGCGAAGCATTTCTTAGCGAACCTCAGGCAGTTTGGGCGTTGCTATCTACGTATCTATCTACCTATCTATCAGCCGCCTACGTCTGGGCGCTCTCCTGGTCGTGTCCATAACTTGTAATATACCAATATTGGCATAGCAGGCGATCAGTGTATGACAACCCAATTCACTGGCCATGACATGAATAACGCAAAATACCTGTCGCGTACGTCATGAAACCCTTTCTCTCAGTCACGTGTAGCACATACCCGCACACCAGAGTTCATGCTATGCGGGTATGTGCCACAGGTGATAGAAAGTCTCAACCAACACAGTAACCGTGAACACACACATTGACACGCAAGGAAAATGATAATAATAATTGTTGGGGTATTATGTCCCGAAACCACGATATGATTATGAGAGACGCGGTAGCGAGGGGCTCCGGAATTTTGACCATCTGGTATTCTTTAACGTGCATCGAGATCGCACAGTGCACGGGAATCTAGCATTTTGCCTCCATCGAAATGGGACTGCCTTGGCCGGATTCGAACCCGCGACCTTCGGGTCAGCAGCCGAGCACCGTAACCGCTACACCACTGCGGCTGACGCAAGGAAGGCAAGGAAGCTGAAGAGAGAACACCCCTGGAAGACGCTCAAGTACGATGCACTCGTTCACGTGGTCCGCAACGTGGACCCCGTCGATTACGCAAAAACCGGGGTGAATGCTTCCTACAATAAATCTGCCGAGAGAACTAGGCCTCTCATCATTACCTGTGACTTCAACATTGATTTATCAAGACCCAACAACGCCTGGTTTTATACTGCGTGAAAGACGGCTTGAATGTGGACAGGGCATCAAAAGACCTCGCTGCCACGTCCAGCACAGGAGGCGCCATATGTCATTATATCGTAAGAGGCATCCAATATTTGCACCAGCTTTGTTATGCCTCGCACTTCACTACACTAGACCCCTCGTAGCCGCGATCACGAACGGATCCGATTAACAAGTCCGGTCCAGCTGCTGGTGCTCACTGATCACGGTGATGATGACCTTGTTCAAGAACTGTCAAGAACCCTTCTACACATACACACGGGTTCGCGAAACGTGCGTGTATTCTTCGTCATAAGGAACAAGTATAAGCAAAGCAACTGTAACGAAACTGCAATAACTGCAACTGTGACTGTAACGTACGTGCACTGCGCCTGCGCGTGCCTCTCGGCTGTGTATATATCCGGGGGAACTTTCCTGAATGAAGCTTAATTGCGAGTGACACCTGTCCTGTGCATTTGTATTTCTTCTTTGTGCTGTTCGGATTCACACTATCCAGTATTGAAGAATATAAGCGCTACACATCACCTTACCGTGTCTGGTGTTGGTAACACCCATGTTGCTGTTGGCATTATTACGCAAGTGTGAACTACTCGTTCTATAATACATATGCGACTCTTCAGCATATGAGTGTGCGTATACCACTTCCACATTTTTCTAGCGCCATTCCGTAACGTTTCGCTCAATATGAAAAATTACGCCACTGTCACCATCCCCCGCAATCTTCGCATAACATCGATTCCCACACGATACGTGGGATCTGCCGAATTTTTTATAGTATGAAGCTCTATGGTGAAGGATGAAAGGAAGGAACATGAGAGAAATGAAAGGCAGGGATCTTAGCCAGTCAAGAAGGAACAGTATGCTACCCTATACTGGGGAAAATGAATAAGGAAGCTTTAAAAATAGAGAAAGAGAGAGAGCGCGCACGCACACAGTCACACACCTCACAGTCATGATAACGCCAATAGTCTACAACCGCGGGTGCAAGTCGTACACAATCAAGGAGTTGAGCACTGCCTTCGTCGCCTTCAGCCGCGATGACCTCTCAGAAGGACATTCCGTAATGGTTTCTGCCGTCATTGGTGTGTGATGTATGTGAGCTAGAGTAAGTGCGAGTGATTTCCTCTGCGCATTATAGCGAGGACAGTCACAGAAAATGTGCTGTAGTGTCTCCTCGCTACTGCCGTTGCCACAAAAAGCGTTGAGAAGCGTGAAAAGCTGGGCCGGTTGGTTCATGATTAGATGAGAAAAACCAGGGAAAACTCAATACATGGACGAAGAAGGAGGCACATTCAAGAACACACCAACGCCGGGCTTACAACCACATTATTGATACGTACACTTAAACCCCTTATCCCGCGCTCACGCTACGAGCTTATAATCTCCCCGTGTATTATCGGGTTTCTTAAGAACAGGAAGTTCACTAATACAAACGTGCCCATTCCTTTTGATGTGGTACGGCTCAAGCAGTTCCCGTTCCATGCACAAAGTGCAGCGCGAAGAGCGGCAAGTTCTGCATTCGTCGATCTCGTTGGGTGGCCTGTCTTGAAACTGATGATAATAGCTTTCGCTGAGACGACCACTGCTCCAGACAAACATTGTGGAGTAGTTGATCAATCAGTATAAGCATGTACGTGATCAGCGAAATTCTCTTGCAAAAGATTCAGAGATAGCTCTTTCAGCACTGGTGATGAGAGCTCAGATTTTTTCTGAACCAGGGTACGCTTAGGTGTACTTCAGGTCGAATGATGCAACAAGGAGATAACACTGGCTTAGATGCGGGGCTGAAGCCTGTTGGAAGGTGGCCGGAATAGATCAAAATCGTGGCACAATACGACGTCCGTGGTCTGTCTGAAGGCACTGTTGCAAGACGTTAGGAATGAGCCCTCGAGAAATGCCTGATGTGAGCTATCACGGGTTTCACCGCAATGTTTGTTTGCATTGGTTAGTCCTGTGCAATGGAAATAGTCGCTTCACTTGTAGCGCACTTTGGCAAGCCAAGGCAAACTCTGAAACCCTGAGCTTGTACAGCCTACAGGGTGGGAATATTTGTCTTGCAGATATTAGTCAGTACGGGCAGACTATATCTAAAAAACCCGAAAAACAGTGATCTGTACAGTTACAGCATTGTATCTACCGACAACCCCCAGGTTTTTCCACCCAGGAACTTGAACAGCTGGGTGACTGATGCCATGTGATGTTTCATGTAAGACACATGCGGGCTCTAACGAACGTCTCCGCCTATGATTATACCCAGAAATCTTTAGGTTCGAGCGTATGGAATGGTCCTCCCTTCCATAGAAATGGCATAACGCGTCATTGGTTTACGTGTGAACGGCACAAATGCACATTTTCCCTGTATATTTTACGGCCTTTCTTGCGGAGTTATCTCGCTGTCAAAGTTGCAGCTTTCTTAAAGCTTCGATCGTATCTGGGGTGTGTGACAGGTGATGTCCACACACATATGTCTTCTGTGTATATGAATATCTCGTAGTTATGCATAACTATCGTTAAAGTGACTATCGATAGCATCGATAGTTTTTTTTATACTATCGATAATGTAGAAAACTATCGATAGTACAATTATCGACAAACTATCGATAGTGCACTCGGTAGTACCATAGTTAATATTATAGCAAAAGCTGTTATGAGATCATTTCACCGGCCGTTTTTGCGGCCGTAGTTGTCCGCCGCCGCCGCCGTCGGTGTCCGTAACCAGTATCGCTCGAAATAAGAAACAAATACACCATTTCCCGCTAAAGGGGACCATGAGGCGATGCGAAGCCGGAGCACTTGCCCGATCGCGTTCCGTTGGCGTTCTTTGGGCATGCTACCGACCTCGCGTCGTGGAACGCGAAGAGGAACGCTACGCGCGTTTCGTCTTCCCTCTAGCCTGGCCGTTAATTCTCACAGGGCGATCGGGGAACGCAGTCGGCAGGCGTGCGAGAGGGAGGCAGCGTAGGAGAGGAGAGAGAGGGGGAGGGGACGCGCATGCGATGGTGCTCATCGCGGCGTTGCACAGGAGATCATTTCGGCATGTCTAGCCCGCGTTTCAGAGGAAGAGTGGAAAGGGGGAGGGGAGAAGGGAAGTGGAGAGAGAGAGGGGAGAGGGAGTGGTGAGGGGGAGAGGAAAACTGGAGGTGGGGAGGGAGAGGGGGGACTGGAGAGGGCATGCGCATGCGCAGGTAGGGTGGTCACGACGCACACCACCACCACCACCGGATTCAACTCCGCCATAAGATACATCGCATCTAATACTTCGCATCTAAAAAACAAAATAAGAAAAAAAATTCCAGGATTGAACGAGGTTCAAACCTGGGCCGTCTGCGTGGGAGCCCAGTATTCAACCTCTGAGCCATGCCGGTGCTTGAAGCTGCTTTGCAAAAAGGTCCAATACAGGCTTCATGTCGGGAAGGAACCATATTAGCATATGCAATATAGCGTGGTAGAAGTGTTAAATAAGCACCAAGTGTCGCACAACGCGAATTCTGTAACCAGGCGTCACACAATGCGAATTGCGCAACGAGTAGGTTGTTGAATGCTTCCAACCCATTACAAAGGTCTCTGCCATAATTCTTCATCGTCATCAGGCAAAGCATCAACAAAGTGCGCATAATGCCTTACATACGTTTAGCGGGTACCAACGCTCTCCGTAGAATGACGAAAAGTGGCATAGTGCCTGCTGCCCTACTTCTAAAATATGACAATGATTTATAGCCTAGTGGGTTCCTGGCAAGTGCACTTGTATTGGTTGCCAAGGAAGCACATAAGCGCATGATCCACTTCCTCGGGGTCTCAGTAAAATTACAATGATTTATAGCGTAGTAGGTTCCTCGCAAGTGCACTTGTATTGGTGCCAAGGAACCCCATAAGCGCATGATCCATTTCCTCGGGGTCTCAGTAAAGGTCTTCGCCCCCCCCCCCGTCTCTCTCCCACGTCAACGTATGTTATACAGCACGACGGGAGAGGGAAATAGCGACCGGGCGTCACCCAATGCAAATTATATAACTCATGGGCCGTTTAAAGATTCCAACCCATTACAAAGGGCTGAACCACAATTCTTCATCGTCATCAGTCGTCACGTCAACAAAGTGCACATAATGCCTTACAGACGTGTAGCTGGTGCCTCGCTTCTCCGCAGAGTGACGAATAGTGGCTTAGTAGGTGCTTCCCAACTTCACAAAAATTGTGATTTATGGCGTAGTGGGTACCTTTCTAGTATACTTGTTGTGTCGCCCCAAGAGAGCTTAACGGGCTCTAGAAACGCCGCTCTTCCAGCTTTCGCTGTCACTGCGCTGCGGGTTCAGCGCAGGCCTGGCGTTTTTAAAGACGATAGTCTTTCTTGGGGAACATAAACGCAGAGATTTTGGTCTGTCTTTCTGTTTGTCGTCACGTCCCTCGATTCAGCCACTCGGCCAAAGTTGAACCACTTGCCCAAGGGCCAGCCGTCTTGAACTGGTACGGCTGTTCATACTTGTGAACGTTGTCGATCAAAAAGTAAATATCATGCATATCTGAGGTGCAACATCACTAGGTAAGTATTAGGTGGCGTGTTCCTTTAATAGAAAATGCATACATACGCAATTTTAAGGACCCTAGTTTCTTAAGCTGCGCTGAAAATGCATAAGAATGGAAGCTTGAGCGAGTTGGTATGCGGTCATCTTTGTTGAAACAGCGCTCACTAGACGACGACGAAGTAAAAGAAGGCACAGGACAGGCAGCGCCTGTCCTGTGCCTTCTTTTACTTCGTCGTCGTCTAGTGAGCGCTGTTTCAACAAAGCTGAAAATGCGACTGCGCTGAAATTTGCCTTCCTCCGTGCCCTTCGCACGAGCTCATTGTTGTGCTTCGGTTTCGGTTCTGTATTGCACTGTACGAATGCCATGGGTTGGTGTTGAAAAACTTTAGTTTTGAGAAGGCCAAGAAGGTGAAAAAAAATATTTAAAAAATGAAAAAGCAGCGTTGTGGGCGGCCTTCAGGCTGCCGGTTGTGGGCGCCGCTCTGGCGTTCCTGTTTTACCCAGGCGATGTGTAAATAACAGAGTGTGTGGAGAGTACTCGTTGAGTGCGGACGTTTCTCTGCCTCAGCGCTTCGCACCAAACCGCGTTTTCGGGCTGGCTGACGTCCCCGCCGGTCGCGTTGGTCACCGCCGTTCTTCGCCTGCTGCTGCGCCGGGACTACCAGCACGCAACACAGCCCTCACGTTTCCCGACGTATTGCCAGATGGCGTCCATATCTCACATAGCGCCTCTTCTCTCGTCTGCACACGACATTTGCAGCGAAGCACGCAGATACGCGGCCAATTTTTCTACTAGCGATATTACTGCCACGCGTTTTATTGCTTTGTTTTGATGTATTCGGGTTTCACCCACAAAGTCTGTTAGCAACGTTTGACGCAGACCGCGCCGTAATGTTTGAGAAGCGTCATGATTCTTTGCTATCCTACGCTTCCTTCCTCTTTCTTCTCCATGATTCTTTGAGATCATTCTGTTATTATTACGCGTCGGGCGCGTATAGTCAAGTTTATTCGAGAGCTTACGCGAGCGCAAGTGATAACGCTATAAAACGTATAAAAGACGACGTGTTCCACCGAGGATCACATTACTCGACGGCCGGGGACTGTTCTCGCCGCTCTCAGTGCGAAGCGTGTGTTGCTTTTGTATTTAAGTTTGATTTTTTGGGCACAACTTTGCCCAAATAAAGAGCTCCGTATTTACCAGTCTTGCTGCAGCATTTGTAACGTCACAACGACGTGACAAATTATTGATAATGGTGTCAATAATGATGCTTTCGCTGGCCTTCCAAATTGCCAAAATATTCGCGATAGCTTAATATCAGCTTCGCTTAATTTATGAGGATTTTTTCGCGAAAGAAATAAATTATTTCCCCAGTGGAAATGTCGGAATATGTCCATGAATAAATTTACAACCAAAAGTAGCAAGGTACACCTTACAATTAACCAACCTAGTTCATATATTTGTTTTATTTTGAAATCGTAAAATGCAATATAAATTTGAAGTCGCGCAGTTCCACCACACGTAACGCCTTCATTTCCGTTACAGCTGAACAGTTTGACTTTGTGATCATGTGTCAGCAAAGCAATCAGGTGAAGAACATAAGCATATCAACGTTCATGCACTTCAGCTTGCTCCTCCGGCTCCACTATGTAGAACGCGCGCGGGGAACCAAGTTTATTCTGCAATGAGCTCGTGCTGTTGATTTTATGCTATCGATAGTACCATCGAATGTTTGACGATCGATATCGCTATCGATAGTATTGTTTTACCATCGATAGTTCAATAGTGACTCTGCTATCGATAGTATCGATAGTACCATCGATAGTTCTGCACTAATATCACGATCGTACAAGGCAGATATCGCATAAGTTTAATGGGAGCGAGATTGAATATAGTGGAGCTTAGTACCCTGCTCTGAGGAACGCCCCGGCAGGTATACATATTGCCACGCCCGCTTATTCTTTTATTTTGATGTGTTCGAGTTTGACTAGCAAGGACGGTTATCAACGCTCGACGCTGGCCCCGAAGCAGTGTTCGAGAAGCTTCACGATTTTGGTAGATCGTTTTGTTAAGATTGCGCGCCGCACGCGAATGCTCCAGCTTTGTCGAGAGATAACGCCGCCACCAGCGATATTGCTGGAAAGTTCCATAGCGCCTGTATAAAAGCCGACGCGCTTGACCGCTTGTCAGTTGATCGACGGACGACGCCCTGTTCGCCGCTATCATTGTACAGCGCGCATTGCTGTAGTTCTAGTTCTCATTTTCCGGCCACAAGTTCGGCCAAATAAACAGTTTCATCCTGCAAACGCCGACTGCTGTCTTCGTCGACGTCACGACCACGTGACATCTGGTGGAGGTGCTGCTTCATGATCCGGACGCCACCGCGGAGCGCTGACCCAAGCCCAAGCCGCGACGAGGACGACGGCAAGGAAATCCCGGATCGTCGAACAAGCCGCAGGCAGAAGGGACTGCAGCCAGAGCACGGGCTACTTCCCGAAAAACCCAGGCAGCCGCAGATCTCAACATCGACCACAGCGACGATGACCGACCACGTGCAGCCTGCGCCAATCCTTTTTCGCCAGCCCAAGGAGCCGCCAACCTTCCGCGGATCGTCGTTCGAAGACCCGGAAAGCTGGCTCGAAGCCTACGACCGAGTCGCCCTTTTCAATTCCTGGACCAGTGAAGACAAGCTACAGCATGTCTTCTTCGCCTTGGAGGACGCAGCTAGAACATGGTTCGAGAACCAGGAGCGAACCCTGACAACATGGGACGTTTTTCGCAGCAGGTTCCTGGCAACATTCACCAGCGTTTTCCGCAAGGAGAGGGCCGAGGCTCTGCTCGAAACCGCGTGCAGCTGCCAAACGAAAACGTGGCACTCTTCACAGAAGAAATGACGAGACTGTTCCGCCACGCAGACCCTGAGATGCCCGAGGAGAAGAAAGTTCGCTTCCTCATGCGAGGAATCAAGCAGGAGCTGTTCGCGGGACTAATCAGAAACCCACGCAAGACCATCCAAGAATTCCTCGCGGAGGCAACAACAATCGAGAAGACGCTCGAGATGTGCACTCGGCAGTACAATCGCCGCGCATTCCAAGACAGCGCAGCAGTTCATGCCCTCGGCTCCGACGACTTGCGCGAAACGATCCGAGCCATCGTGCGAGAGGAGCTGCGAAAGCTCGCACCTTTTGCACAGCCCGAAGTGACGTCGATTGCGGACGTTGTACGCGAGGAAATCCAACAATCACTGGGTGTTCCTCAACCGGCACCGCCGCAGCTGCAAGCAATGAGCTATGCTGCTGCAGCCCGACGCAACGCCCCACCTCCTCGCCCACGTCAAGACGCCGCGCCGCCCCAGCAGTTCCGCCGCCAGGCATCACCGCCGCCACCACCGACGTCATACCGCCCGCCAGCCGGTCAGCGATACACGCCGAGGAAGACCGACGTTTGGCGCGCCCCCGACCATCGTCCACTCTGCTACCACTGCGGAGAAGCCGGCCACACCGACCGCCGCTGCCATTATCGACAGATGGGACTGCGTGGGTTCGCCGTCGACGCGCCGCGTCCACAGCAGGGGGAACGACCACGTGACATCGCCGACTACCTGGCAGGAGCGCAGTGGACCCCCCGAAGACCTTCCCGATCGCCGTCGCCAGGCCGCTACGGGTCTCCCCAACGCCGACCATACACTGGCCCAACCCGGGGCCGGTCACCTAGCCCGCATCCGGAAAACTAAGGGCAGCAACCGATGGAGGTGCGGTTGCTGTACGACGAAATACCGAAGACCCTCCGCCGCCGACGCCGCCGCCACGACGAAGGCTTCAGGACACGACGCGAACCCCTGACGAGGAAACCTCGCGGACCGAAGTAGACCTGACGACACAACGTGGAAGCAGCGGAACAAACCGACGTAGCCGTGACCCGACGCCACGACCTAACTGCAACGCAAGACGACAAACTAGCGACCTCGACGTTCTTATCGACGGCCACAGTATCACAGCCCTCGTCGACACCGGAGCCGACTATTCTGTCATCAGTGGACCGTTCGCCACGAAGCTGAAGAAAGTTAGGACAGCCTGGGAAGGCCCCGAAATCCGGACAGCTGGAGGTCACCTCATCACCCCGGAAGGAATCTGCACAGCCAGACTCATCATTAACAACCGGATTTATCCCGCGAACTTCGTAATCCTGCCGCGTTGCTCGAGAGATTTCATCCTTGGTATGGACTTCTTAGGCATTCATGGTGCAATCATCGACCTGAGGTCTAAGTCAATAACACTGTCCACGGAAAAGGCACTACCACCGCACACTCCGCCAAGAAAGCACGCCTTGAATGTGCTGGAAGACCAGGTCACCATTCCCCCTCGCTCCAGCGTCATCATTTCCGTCGGCACTGAGAAATCAGCAGACCTGGAAGGCGTTGTTGAAGGAGACCAGCACCACTTGATTAACTGCAAGATTTGCGTCGCAAGAGGAGTAGCAGAGCTGCGGGCAGGGAAAGCAACAGTTATGCTCACGAATTTCAGCAACGAGTACAAGCACGTGAGCAAAGGCACGACGGTCGCCCACATCGAAGAAATCGTAGAAGCCAGCAATGCTTTCGGCCTCACCGATTCTCCCGAGTTTAATCCGACGAATAAAGCACCGCAACCAGCTTTCGACATCAATCCCAGCCTTCAGAAGCACAAACAAGAACAGCTCAAAACCCTGCTCTTGCAATACAAGGACTGCTTTTCGTCGTCGTCAAGAATTCGGCAGACTCCCGTGGCAAAACATCGCATCATAACAGAGGAAAGCGCCAGACCACTCCGTCAGAGCCCGTACAGAGTTTCGACGCGAGAACGCGAGGCCGTGAAGAAGCAGGTCGACGAAATGCTACGCGACGACATCATCCAGCCGTCGAAGAGTCCGTGGGCATCCCCGGTGGTGCTAGTGAAGAAGAAGGATGGGACTCTACGTTTTTGCGTCGATTATCGTCGCCTGAACAAAGTCACGAAGAAGGACGTGTATCCCCTTCCCCGGATAGACGACACCCTGGATCGATTACACAACGCAAAGTACTTTTCGTCGATGGACCTCAAGACCGGTTACTGGCAAATAGAAGTCGACGAGAGACACCGAGAAAAGACTGCTTTTATAACACCAGACGGCCTGTTCGAGTTCAAGGTCATGCCCTTTGGTCTCTGCTCGGCACCTGCGACTTTTCAACGGGTTATGGATACAGTACTGGCCGGCTTGAAGTGGCAGAGGTGTCTCGTGTACTTGGACGACGTCGTTGTGTTTTCCTCAAACTTCGACGAACACCTTCGGCGCCTTGAAGTTGTACTTCAAGCAATCAAGACCTCCGGACTCACCTTGAAGCCTGAAAAGTGCTGGTTCGCGTACGAGGAGCTCTTGTTCTTGGGTCACGTGATCAGCAAGGATGGTGTTCGCCCGGACCCGCGGAAAACAGCTGCCATCGCTGACTTCCCGACGCCCACCGACAAGAAGGCCGTACGCCGTTTTCCTCGGCTTGTGCGCCTATTACAGACGTTTCGTCAAGGAATTTTCACGGATCGCCGAGCCACTGACGCAACTCACGAAGGCCGACGTCGAATTCAGGTGGGAAACGTCGCAAGTTCAAGCATTTCAAGAACTGAAACGACGCCTGCAGACGCCTCCCATACTAGCGCATTTTGACGAATACGCCGATACGGAAATCCACACCGACGCAAGCAGCGTAGGACTCGGCGCCGTCCTTGTGCAAAAAACCGACGGATTCGAAAGGGTCATCAGTTATGCTAGCCGGTCGCTATCAAAGGCAGAAATCAACTACTCCACAACAGAAAAGGAGTGCCTGGCCATCATCTGGGCTACATCGAAGTTTCGCCCCTACCTCTACGGCCGGCCCTTCAAAGTTGTGAGCGACCACCACGCCTTGTGTTGGCTAGCTAACTTGAAGGACCCTTCAGGTCGCCTCGCACGGTGGAGCCTACGACTTCAAGAATTTGACATAACCGTCGTTTACAAGTCCGGAAGAAAACACTCCGACGCTGACTGCCTGTCCCGCGCCCCCGTCGACCCACCGCCGCAGGACGACATGGTGGATGACTGCTTCTTGGGAACCATAAGTGCCGAAGACTTCGCCGAACGACAGCGAGCAGACCCAGAACTCAGGGGCCTTGTGGAATACCTCGAGGGCAGGACCACCGTTGTTCCCAAGGTATTCACGCGAGGACTGACGTCGTTTTTCTTGCGCAACGGTGTTCTCCTTAAGAACTTCTCGCCGCTTCGAGCCGATTCCCTTCTCGTAGTGCCCTCGACATTGCGACCAGAGGTCCTCCAGGCTCTGCATGACGACCCGACGTCTGGACACCTGGGTGTTTCGCGCACGCTCGCAAGAATACAGGAAAAGTACTACTGGCCGCGCCTTGTCGCCGACGTAACTCGCTACGTCAAGACCTGCCGGGACTGTCAGCGACGCAAGACACCGCCGACTAGGCCAGCCGGACTTCTGCAGCCTATCGAGCCACCTCGACGGCCGTTCCAGCAAATTGGGATGGACTTACTGGGGCCGTTCCCGACGTCGAATACCGGAAACAAATGGATCGTCGTAGCTACCGACTACCTCACCCGCTACGCCGAGACAAGGGCCCTACCCAGAGGCAGTGCCGCCGAGGTAGCGAAGTTCTTCGTTGAGAACATCTTCCTGCGTCATGGCGCCGCAGAGGTCCTCATCACCGACAGAGGTACGGCGTTTACTGCTGACCTAACGCAGGCAATACTGAGATACAGCCAAACAAGCCACCGCCGGACCACAGCGTACCACCCACAGACCAATGGCCTCACCGAGCGGCTAAACAAGACCATCGCCGACATGCTGGCCATGTATGTCGACGTCGAACACAAGACGTGGGATGCCATCCTTCCGTATGTGACCTTCGCATACAACACGGCCATGCAAGAAACGACGCAAATGACGTCGTACAAGCTGGTCTACGGAAGGAGCCCGGCAACGACGCTCGACGCAATGCTACCAACCGCCACCGACGAAGACGACCTCGACGTTGCCGCCTATTTGCAACGCGCCGAAGAAGCTCGACAGCTCGCCCGCCTGCGCATCAAGAACCAGCAGAGGGTCGACAGCCGTCACTATAATCTTCGACGACGCCACATGGAGTACCAACCCGGTGACCGTGTGTGGGTCTGGACGCCGATACGCCGACGTGGGCTCAGTGAAAAACTTCTTCGGCGATACTTCGGGCCATACAAGGTGCTTCGACGTCACGGCGCTCTTGACTACGAGGTCGTCCCGGACGGCATTACGAACTCCCAGCGACGCCGCGCACGACCTGAAGTCGTCCATGTCGTGCGCCTTAAGCCGTTTTTTGCGCGTTAGCGAACCTAGGGACTCTACTTTTTCTTTTGTTATTGTAATTTATTTGTGTATGCACTAGTTTTTCCTTTCCATGTTCTGTTGCAAGCATCGGGACGATGCTCTTTCAGAGGGGGGCAATGCCACGCCCGCTTCTTCTTTTATTTTGATGTGTTCGAGTTTGACTAGCAAGGACGGTTATCAACGCTCGACGCTGGCCCCGAAGCAGTGTTCGAGAAGCTTCACGATTTTGGTAGATCGTTTTGTTAAGATTGCGCGCCGCACGCGAATGCTCCAGCTTTGTCGAGAGATAACGCCGCCACCAGCGATATTGCTGGAAAGTTCCATAGCGCCTGTATAAAAGCCGACGCGCTTGACCGCTTGTCAGTCGATCGACGGACGACGCCCTGTTCGCCGCTATCATTGTACAGCGTGTATTACTGTAGTTCTAGTTCTCATTTTCCGGCCACAAGTTCGGCCAAATAAACAGTTTCATCCTGCAAACGCCGACTGCTGTCTTCGTCGACGTCACGACCACGTGACAATATCGTCATGTGGTTGGGCCGTCATCGGTTCACACAAAAGAATGATCTTGCTGTCAGGTAGCTTGCAATTCATTGCAAAACTCAACCACCCAGGGGTACCATCTCAATGACATTGAGAATGACCTCGTGTAGCAGGTTATCATATTCGCCTTTTACGTCCTGTATTCCGTGATGTGCAATTCCATACGTTATGAATCAAGACCAACTAGCCCGACTTTCCCTTTTGTTGTTTAGGAACGAGGCTGCATGAAAGCGATTGCGGGATTTCTGCTGTCGGACACATGAAACGAGATCAATAACATTATCGACTGTTGAGCGATCACGTCAAAAGCCACATATGGAGCTTGGACAAATCTTGTAGTGTTCAAGATACCATACAAGGCGGCTAAGGATCATCCGTTCTATTATCTTTCCCGCGCAGCTGCCCAGTGCAATAGGGCGGTGCGAGGTATGTTCAAGTCTGGACTTGCCTTTTGCAGATGTGGTACCAAGCGACTTGTTTTCCATTCTACAGGAACACTTCCCCCTTGCCAGGATGCGTTGTACAAACGTAGCAGCTCTCCCCGCAAAGTCTCACACATATTGCAGAGGGCTCGATATGATATACTATCTGGGCCCGGTGATGAAGAACGCGTGCGTAAGGCTAGTGCCGCCTCAAGCTCGTTCATTGTGAAACGAAAGGTCCATGCGGCCTTCGCGGGTATGAGAGACGCACTTCCGGCCAGAGCACCTGAGCAAATCACTTGGTATGCTATCCTTGCACAAAAGTCTGCTACGACATGAATGTCTCGCCGCTTTTGGAAGAACGTCACGCCTTGATAACCCTGTTGAGGAATTTTTGTGGCTAGCGCATAAATGTGCCTTAAGCATAGAGGAGGCGACATGCTCGTAACACACAAAGCATAAAGCACAGTAACTTGCGTGTTAACTAAGCAAGCGAAAGAGGCGAACTTTTTTGCATCTGAACGAAAAGTGAAACCTATATTTCGCTTGCAGACGTATATGTAACCTACATTGAAACAGTGGATTGTAGCCACACCGGGGGCTATGTGCGGCAATGCGGCAACATATACTTACCGTTATTTTATTCACATGCTGCCTGGCGGTATTTAATGCGTGGATCTGGCCAGTTTTACAACGGCCACACGAAGGGGAAGTTTCGTGCACCATACTGATGGCAAGACACAAATTACTTCGTTTGCTTTCTGATCAGTCTAGATTCGGAGGTGTTTCTAACTGATTAAACAGTCTGTAAGCATTACGCTATAGACTATGATGAGAGAGATACCGGCAGCAAAACTCCTAATATTCTTTGGTTGTTGAATGTCTAGATATCATTTGCGAAGTCGCTTGCTGCAGCCAACATGGTAAGTAATAAAAAAATATCATTACACATTTACATGTAAGTGTGGTGTACTTGTTTTACTCAAATGGTTTTCCCCCGCACTGGATGTTTTACCCAAAAAGCCCAATATACTGCATATTTCTGGAGGGCTGTTAGGTTTTAAATCGAAGTTTATAATCCCCTTACTCGTTTCCATTTAGAATTCACTCGTTCAGCATAATGCGTAAAAAGACTGACACATGTCTGCGCATGTAGTGGCATTATAACAGCTGGCATATTTCTTGAGAACCTCGGCTTCTATGTGGAGTAAATAATGTCAAAACAGAGAAAATGACACACAGCACATGTATTTAGAATAGAAGAGTAATAAAGTTAGTGAAGTGGGCGAGCAATTTTATCTTGCGACCACAGCTATATGGGCGCTCGTGGTGCATTTGTATCATAGTCGTCACGTTCCATATAAAGTGTATATAGATAACATCACCCCGCACGTTGTATGTTCTCTGTGCGAGTGAAAACTTGCGGAGGTTCCATGCCCATGGAAAGCAGAGACCAAATGCACGTGGCGACTCCATCGGAACAAGGAGCATGAAGAGGCACAGGTGAAGGGGCTGCGTCGCATGAGTAGGAGATGCGAATTTTCATGAAGAGGAAGTGGTTGCGTGCAATACCTCAACAGAGAGCCGTAGACTGCTCGAGCCTTTGTACTCATGTGCTCTAAACATTTATTAATGACTTACTTACTAATGCGCTCTCAACGCTTACGTAATGACTAAGCCAGCATTTTCTGGAGTTACGTGAGATCGGGTCGTAAAAGAGTCAGCTGTTAGCCTTAATTCGTATAACAATCTAGATTGTTGCTATCGCATTCGTTCCTTCGTCCTTGCGGCAATACTGTGGCTTTCTTTTTTGCATGTGATTCGTTGAAACGAATAGTGCATATGCCAAGTCACTACGAGTTCCAGAAATTAATACTTTTAGATGGCGACAATTGCGGCGTGGGCACAAGACGCATAAATATCGCCCGCAAGTGAAAGGCAGTAGGAAGCCATAGATCGAACACTACAATGAATATTACAATGAACACTACAATGAACTGCTGCTTTTCACTTTACCAATCTTTCTACTTCGCTCATTCCTTGCTCTAAATTGTCTGAGGCCTTGATAGAGGTGAAATGTTTCAGTATAGCTAAGCATTTTCAAGAATAGTGAAAACATTGTTCACCTTACTAATGTATCGTTCTTTAGGACAGAATTAGTGGGATATAACACTGTACTGACACTCAATTGCTGTGATATTGTTTGTGTGCATTTGTTTCTGTGCATATATTGTATATTTTGTACTAAAGAGGAGATGACCTTTGAAGTAATCTTGTTTATTTGACATCTACTCATTCTATTTATGTTTATATTGTATCTGTGCTTAGTGGTTTTCTTTATGCTTACTAGTGTTTTGTGCGCTCCAAGATTATAATAATTCTCAAATTATACGTGATGCTCGCAGGGTCTTATATGGTAATTCATCGAATAAAGAAATAGCTGATACGTGCTTATATCATGAGAAGGCTGCGTGGCTGCTACAACCGGGAGTGTTCTTTGGGCTACAATAGGTACGAAAAATTCGTATGAGAAATATAAAATATTTTGTTACTGCTGCAGTGCTTCTTAAAGCAAGCGCTCAGTAAGGTCCCGACAAATACGGTGCGCAAAATTGTCTGCACCATGCTACATGGAACCAAGCGAGTGTTCAGCGCTTTCAAGGTGTTCGGAGGGAAGAAAATCTACAAAAAGCTGAATAAATTGTGTAAGTAGCCTTGCCTTGACCTTCACTACTACGAGTTAAGCAAAATTACTTACGTAGCAGGTAGAAATTTAGATAACAGTGCACATAGGCGACTTGAAAATTGTCACAAACAGGACCAAGCACCCGTGCGAAGATATATAAAACTTTCCGAATAAGAATAGCCAAAAACAGTCATATCGCGTTAGGCAAAATGCCACTTCACTGGTCAATGCTCCTCTTTTTATGTCCCTATACATACATAAAAAAGAGGAGCACACATCGGATACGTTGGTGCGGTGCAAGGTATACGTACCTAAGAAAAGCAATCTGTAATGCAATGACCTCACCCGCCCACTCCCCGAAATTAATTAGTTGGGCCAGTTCCATTCCTGCGAAAGCTGACTAAACAGGGGCGCTGGAAAGCGAGCGCCATTACCAGGAGAACACAGCTTGAGTTCTTTAGTCATCTTTTTCTTGCTTCTTTCACCTTTCTTTTTTGTGTCTTCCTATATCTTTTCATATTCTTCTCCTTCGTTATATCTTTCTGTACTGCTATCTCTCCCCCTTTCGCTCCTTGAAACCCTCACGTCACTCACCTTCAGTTCTCTTTCCCACCCCTTGCTACGTTACGCTGTACATCTTCATGGTACGGTTCACCCTTTCATCTTCTTTTTCTCCTCCTCGCCCTAATATCTGTTTTCCTCAACCTCACTTTCCTTTACCATCGCCGTATTGAGCAGTACTATACAATGCTCTGTCGTCATTTACCTTTTGCCATCCTCCTCTCCTTGCTTCTCACACTCACTTTTCTCTTTCATCTCATCTCCGTACTATACTGTGCATGGCTATGCTATGCCAGCAGCTGTTTTACACCTACCCACTTTCTGTGGCGCAACACACGCCGAGTTTTCTGTGTACGGCACCGGCCTTTATGAGAGACCCGAAGATTACGGGGTCAAATCCCGACCGTGGTGGCTGCATTTCCGGTGAATGTAAAAATGCATGAGGCCCGTGTACTTATAATAAGGTGCGCGTTAAAAATTCCCACATGGTCCGAATCTTCGAGCCCTCCACTACTGCGTTTCCCACAATCAGATCTTGGTTTTTGGGTTGTTAAACCCCAAGAATAATTAACGTTACTGCGAGCTTAAACATATCTGCTGTTAAAATGCTTTGCCGATAGAATGAACGCCCAAATCAACAAGGGAAAAGATTGCTCCAGTGTAGAAGTATGCGCTGTATGCTGTGTAAATGCGCTAGTCAGCTTTCCCTCGCTCTCATATAAGCCACTAGCAAGCCGTATTAAATTTATGACTTACAGATGACTCCCGGATTTCCTGTTCATAATGCGACATGAATGCAGACGGTGAAATAGCCTCCTTACATAACTCAAAGCTCTGCCCGATGGTGTTTACGTGTCTAGATATTGGAAAATGTAGCATAAAGTGCACGTGCGCCTTCTGGTTGTTGAAGTGGTAGCGGAATCTATTTTGAGTGTTACAATACAACGCAACTTGCAGATGGAACACTGAAGCATATAAATGACAATATCTGTCTCGCATGTAAAGGCACCATGAATATTTAAGCTAAAAACATGAGCGGCGCTTTTAGCCACTGTGGTGGCCGTCATCTGAATGCGTTGTTTGCACAAGGTTTACGACATCAATGGCAACCCGTATATAGAATATAATTATTTCTAACTTTGAGATACGTTAGAATATTCCGCAGGATCCGACAACGCCGATATCCGGGACGGAATGGCTCTGGATAAGCTTGCTCGCATTGCCTGAAAATGTAGAAAGGTTTCTTCAGAATCGCCGTTCTAATATATGCGGATGCGTTATGCGTGGGTACAGGGTCAGCACTTTTGAGGCTACGGGGACGTTTCACTGCGTTAAGAAGGCGCTTACGGTCACTTGTCCGTGGGATTGCATTTCTGTTTTAGAGGCGAAGCACCTTAGGGTGTCGGCGTGTCGGCGTGCATCATCGTCGTCGTCGTCTGCTGTCGCGGCGCGCATCGTCGTCTGCTGTCGTGATGGTTCATTTGCTTGAGCGCAAGTGAGGGCGCCACGGCCTCAGCGCTCGCGTGTTGCAAGACAGAGGCGGTGGAAACGCTCTTTCCGCGATGAACGCTGGACTACCAGCTCGCAAGCAACGAGAAGACGCCCTCGCCCGCGAGACACAACGCCGACGGAGGCAGCGTCTGCTAGCGAGTTTCTTGCTTGAAAAAAACCGACTGCTCGCGCTGCACAACCACTCACCGGCCACCGCGTATATTATAGGCACTGGAGCTTGATCTGCAATGTAGTGCCGGTGGGAGATTTACCTTGGGCGTAGCTGAACAATAAAGGTTATGAGCGTGCACGTCATCTAAGAGCGGACTGCGGATCGCTGTGCCTGATTTCTCTTCCGGCTCGCATTGCCCATTAGAGGTGATTTTGTTTCAGGAAATACCGGATCACACTGCACGATTCACCCCTCCACAGGTTTCACTTTTTTGGAGTTGAAGCACAATTCCCTACATGCTTCGCCCCTCCTTAATTTTGTTGGAGTAAAACGCCGTTTATCGCAGCTTGCGCTGTAGTTGCTTGAGAGAATGCGCCTAAAGCGCACTGATTGACTGTATGAGACGCCTGAAGTAGAATATCTAACATGACTGCTTCTGAAATGACTATACCATTGTCTACCGGTAGGCTCTGATATAGCTTTGTAGATATGTTACCGCTTCTTAATATGTTTAGCGACATCGAGGAGGCTAATAATTTCCGCTGAGTCGGCGTGCGTGAAGGATATCGAACGGTTGACATTATTCAAACCTTATTTTCAAACGGTCATGCTTGAGCCTTATCGCATATTATAATTGGTGAGGTTTTACGTCCCAAAACCACAGTATGATTATCGTGGAACTAACGGTGGTATGTTCCGAAACTTTGACATTTGGTGTGTTTAAGCGTGCACCTAAGCTAAGCACACGGGCCTCAAGCATTTCGTTTCGGCGACGTTCGGATCAGTAGTCGCGCACCATAACCACCAGACCACAGTAGGGGTTAAACCTTATCACAACAAATGCATAAACCCGTGCACATGATATGCAATAACATTTCCTCATTTATGCCTTTTTTTCCTATATTGCAGGCAAGTAAAGCGATACCACCTCATTTACAATGCAAAAAATGCAATGGAGTGGAAAGAGCTCGTGAACTGGCTCTCTCCACAACAAACGACTGAATCAAGCAAGAAGTTGTGAAAAGTAAAAAAAAAGAACATTTATATCATCATCTTGAAGCCTATATGTCATGTCCGAAATAAACTTTTTACCAATAGCACCCGTTGCAGTGGTATTAAATTACGCCTCCTCCTCTTGCCTTTTCAGTCCGCTCTGTCTCGAACATAGGCGGGCGCAGGAGGCTGTCGGGGGTAGGAGGGGAGCTGGCCTCGCTTCCCTTAATTATCTGATAGGGGTGCCAAGTCTGCCCTATACGTTTACTTAGCCGGACTGTCGCGCCATTGTTTAAAGTGCAAGGTTATAACCATCCAGGATTTCTTCGTCAATGGCGGTCGAGGACCCCTGATGCTGCACTGGAAGAGCTGTTGACCTCCCAATTTTACACCCCGAAAGCCGGGAACCAAAGGCAGACCATTGTGGAATGCAATTCATCGCTTCATTTTCAATCTTGCATCCACTAAGCATAACATTTGTTCCCACTACCTTGTAACAGAAAAACATGAATTGCAAAGGTTAATTACAAAAACGAAAAAGCTATACGCTGCGCGACCTGCCCGCTGCAATTTACCTTTGTTTGCGCACCAAAACTTGACTTCTTGTGCGAGCACTTGGTGTATGGGAAATGAAAACGCTGAGCTATTTCCTTAGTGTACGTGGAAGCAGGTAGCGAAGAGGTTACAAAAAAAGTCACAGTTTCGCCTTGAGGGCGATGCAATAAAGGCGATAGCAAGAAATTGGAATACCACAGAAAGAACGGCAAACAGTTACAAACTTGCTGCGCACTGCTCGAAAATAAAACACAGACGGCGAGTGCGAACGAAGAACTGTCACAGCTCGACACTTGCAGCGCGCTGCTGAGACACATACAAGAACTCATGAAAGTAACACGCAGCTATACATAGGACGAACGCGAGTTGTCGCATTTGTCACTTAAACTAATCGCTACTTTGGTTCTTCAAGCTAGGAGATCACTCCTTTCGCAAACGCGGCCGCTGTAGCAAGCAAAGTGACCTTCGTGTGGTCTATATCTTCAACGCAAACTTTGCTGCAAGCACAAGACGTACAAAACTCCCCCTCAAGAGATAATCGCGCGAGCACGGTCGACCACACCCTTTATGTCAAAGTAGAAGTCGAAGGCGCACATCCCAACTCTGTCGAAACACTAGACAGCTTTAGAATTGGGGACCCAAGAAAATTGCGAGCAGTCAGGAAGACTGCGCAGAGCACAAGCCACTTTTGTACTCTTGCGCTCATGTTCTCCCAATAGTGTGCCTCGATGCATCAAGGCATCCTATGTCCCAACACCCTGCAGCGCCTTCGTTTGGGCGGCAAACAAAACCGCAGAGCGCGCGACCTCAAGAGAAGAAATAAGGACGGCGCTTGGCAGTGGCACGTGATGCCACGGCTCGCGTTCCCTACAAGCGTCGATTGTGGTCACTAAGATACGTCATTTCGCTCTAGTTGGTACATATTCCTGGGGCTAAAATTACAGCGCAAATGCACTTGTTTGTCCTTCTTACGTCTTCTTTACTTCTATCAAACTAGTGCACGCGACGGAGAAGAGCGAGCGCCGCATGCTACAATTGGCTATTCTATATGTGGTTTTGCCTGCGTTACTATCATCGTCAAGGCGCTCGAAGAAATAGATAAAGAAGACTTCTCATTCGCGCGAGAGTGCGCTGAGATGGTTATAATTTACCTGCGTAAAGTGCGTTTGCATTCTGCCATTAGTATCCAGGAGACCGAATGAGGCATGGCGTATATATTTTAGGGGCGAAGCTCCTTAAAGCGGCACCCGTTCGTCCCTCGTAGTCGTAGTGCGGAACCAGTCGTAACGCTAGTACCAGATCTTGACCTCCAAGGTGGTGCCGGTGGGAGATTTTTCCTGTGCGTTGTTGAACAATAAAAAATTCACAGCGTGCGCGTTAACTAAAAGCCGAATTCTTCTGTCTCTCATTCCCCATTAGCAGCCATTGGCATGTTCCAGTAGGAAACGTTAGTAGAAGTAGAAGAGTAAGTGTTAGCTAAAAGCCGACTTCTTCTGTCTCTCATTCCCATTAGCAGCCATTGTTGACCTCCAAGGTAGTGCCTGGTGAGATTTCTCCTGTGCGTGAATAAACAAAAAATTTTGTTCAAAACGCCGTTGATTGATGAAATAAACCAACGAAAGACGCTAGATGATTTCTAAAAGCAAAACGAAAGAACGCCAGATGTTTCTAAAGCAAAACGAAAAGACGCCAGCTGCTTAACGAAAGACGCCAGATGTTTTCTAAAGCAATGGTTTTCTAAACAACGAAAATTCACAGCGTACATGTAAAATTAAAGTGAGCTGCAAGTCGTCATAACTCTCATCGAACCTTTAGTATAAACGCGCCCGATCTCACATCGGTGATGATGTACTGGGCAGAATTCACGGAAGATTCACGGTTTACCGATGAACCTCCGCAGCTTCGCCCACTCATCATCATTCACGACGTGGATATGCTGTGATTTTTTGCACTCGTTTCAACGCATCATGGCTTGAAAGATCAAAATATGATGATCAGTACAGCGGAGGAGGGAAGATCATAGATATTAACTCCTTATATAGTGTTTTGCGTGATACAGTATACAAATATTCTGTTGAAAATCGGGCTTTAGGAAATCGAACAGCAAAGTAAACTTCCTCCATAAATCCCCACAAGCATGGGCGTGCGGAGAAGTCAGAGGAAACAACCAAGTCAGGGAAACAATTAACAAAATAACTTGCAAGAACGAACAAATGATGGGATGGGAACTGTCACGGAAAAAGAAGAAGCGTGAAACGGTTTGCCATAGATACAAATGTATTAAACCCAAGCCACCGTCACTAACTTGTCTGAAAATGTTGTCACCACGCATGGGCTCGAAAGTCGAAGACCATATGAAAGTTGCAAATATACGATGGAAGCGTTGCGCGTAAGACCTAGCACGATGAATAAGCTGCAGCATATAGTAAAGCTTTGTTGCTAAAAAAGCATTACAAGCTTCGGCTCTCCCAAAAACTGAAAGGCGATATGGAACAAATGCCTGGGCCTGTCGTTCAATCAAAGGGACACGTTCTTTCCAATAGCGTGCACTGAATCTATACGCATCTAGTGGTACACCAAGGTGCTTTGGTGGAATGCGCGTCCAGTTAACCCCTGCAAACTGGTTCGGTGTACTGCCCCAAGAGCCAAACCATAATACCTCCCAATCCAAGAACATTCTTCTATAAACTCCATTCTGAAACACTCCCCGTAAAAACATGGTTACAAACAAAAGGCATTTTTGTATCGTCGGTCAACTGCCGTCTCTGTGATGTACCAGAAACAATAGAGCATTGCTTCGTGAGCTGCGAAGATGCGATTCTTTTCTGGGATGTCCTTCAGCGAGCTCTGCAGAAAGAATTTGAAGTTAATTCGTACACTATTCGTTATTTGATGCCAACACCTCTTGATGAAGTGCCGTACGATATGTTCCTTGTTATTGGTATGCACAGTTTGTGGAAGACGCGAATGCAGGAGGGTAACGCAGAGCCCATCACCTCATCACGTATACATTTCACCCGAATGGTTATTAATTTAAAAGAAGTTTACGACGAACTTGATTTCAGGCCGGAATGTTACACAATCTTGGCGAGGTGCTTAGCCTCGCCACCTTTTCTGTGCAACACCTGATGAAAAACTCTCCCTGGAATGAAGGACTATATGTTAGTCTTCCAGTTTTTGTGGCAGTGCTCGTACTTTCATTGTCGCTAAGTGACTGTAGTAGTGTGACTCTGTGTTATAGGCTGTTGTGATACTGTGTACTATTTTCATACGCATTCTAATAAATACGATGATAAAAAAAAATGAGGCATGGCGTAATTGTCTAAGGCAGCAAGCTGTGGAGCGAGGGTTCGCAGGTTCGAAACCGCGGTCGAGCGCTTCGGGATTTTTTTCTTCAGAGCTATTTTTAGTTCTTGCTTTTATTTATATATACATATCCGGGGCATGGCAGCGACGGCGACGGGAAAAGTCCGCCGAGATTGTCCATATAATTGCTATCGCAATAAAAGAAAGAAAAAGAGGACGAAAGAAAAGAGAAAACCGAAGGGAAACAAAGAAGGCTGCCCTGGTCCGCACTTCCTTCGGCTTGGCGCCACTAGTGCGCAGCTGACCTAACATTTTTCTTTTCTTGCTTACGTTCCTTTTCTTCATGTTTATAGTGAGCCGCACTAAGGTGATAGAAGAATATGTTCTGAAGAGGGCGGAATTGAGGTGTTAGGCTTAACCGGGACCCGCCGCGGCAACTCTCACAAGTTGCCACTATTTTACTCACGGAGGATCCACTTCACTATATATGTATATATATATATATATATATATATATATATATATATATATATATACATATTGTAATTTTGTCGTGTCTTCTTTAGTAATTTTGTCATGATCTTCTATGTCCAATAAATATTTACCAGCAATTCATTGCTGTTTTAAACTACTGTTATGTACACGTGACTGATTGGGATGTACTTTATTTTGTATTTGTTATTGTTGCGTTTAGCATAGTAGGTACTTTGATTCGAGGCAGTGACTTTATGCATTCTATAACTGACACATTGTATAACGTTGTATAATATTGTATCTTCAATGTGTAACACTTCTGTGAAATTCATGCTGCAACATGTGCCTGAACTACCGAAGGGAAGTTGGGCCCTCGTCAGGTGTATTAACACACCTTTGGCCCAATTTCCTCGGTATGCAGTGTTCGCTGTACACCGGAATAAAAATTTGATTTGATTTAATTATTAGGAAGTGGTCTTTTAAAGTTCGCCCTAGTTTCGCGCAGAACGATAGTGGGAAGAAGGTGTGAAATAGAAACGAACTCTCACTTGTCTACTACAGTCGACCACAAGCGATTTCTGATGCTGCCCAACGGCTACAGTATGAGCAGGTGAGTGTGTAAAGATAAAGATATTGATACCGTGAGTGGCGGAAAATTCAGCAAGGAATAAATACACGGAAAGTGCTAAGATAACTTCAATAGAGCTTACCGTCGCACATGAAGCATACCTTCAGTGAATCGAACGAACGAGATTATTAGTGGCGCGAGCAAGAGCTGACAGTCTTGTTTCCCTTCCAAGCACTGCCGGTTTTCAGAATATTCGAAACTTGTTTTAAACGATAAAACTTTTACGCAATCAATGATGTTAATACTTATATTGGATAACGGTGCATAAGTTCGCTTATCATAAGGGCCAGTTAACTGTCAGAACTACTCATGAATATCAATTAAATCTGTTCCACAGAAGAGCAGACGCTCTTTTAAGAAGCTGTGATTGTTGCGACACCTGGCGGAGCAGATCTCAAGCACGCGCTCCTTTCTGCGTGTCCTCTGAGATGCGCTTCAGCAGCGCGTGAAAGACAAACTTAATCCAAGTAAAACAACCGGCCACACCAACGCCACACTACCCGACAACCAAACTAAAGAATAGGGTGGCCTCCAGATTTTTTATACGGTTATTTATGTGGTTAAGATAGATTTACGAGCGCAAAAAGACGAAACTCTTAAGAATCTATCTTACTCTGTAGTGCTAGCATGTATATGGGGCGCGTACAGAGCACATTAATCATGCGACCCGCTGTCATAGCCCCACTTGCACGTCTCTATAATAGAGATAACAGATGTGCACTCGTTATCTTTACAGCGTGCGCACTTGCGTCAGATTTCACGTGAACTGGAAACCGTAGGGTGATGCACAGGTGTTTCCTGCCGAGGTGAGCTACTAAAAAAATCAGACTAGCATGAGGGAAAGAAAAAATGCAGGTTTTTCCTCGTTGCCACTCGTTTGCGAGTGATCTCCACGTGTCGTTTTGTTTAAAGCGGATTAATGCAGCCGCACTTCCTAACCGATGAGATAGCACTCGCAACCTAAGGGGCCTCCACGTGTCCATGTAACCAAGTACATTTATTTATTTATTTATTATCGGCAAGCACTGCGAGACAGCCTTGATTCTGTTACGGGCTCTTACGGCCGAGAACCTCTTTCCGGTTTTCGAAATATTAAGCGGTTACGGTGCACGGCTGCTCACCCGAAAGTCGTGGGTTCGATACCGGCCGCGGCTGTCGCATTTCGATGGAGGCGAAATGCTAGAGGCCCGTGTACTGTGCGACGTCAGTGCACGTGAAAGAAACCAGACTGTAAAAGTTTCCCGAGCCCTCCACTACGGCGTGCCTCATAATCAGATCGTGGTTTTGGCTCGTAAAACCCCAGATATTATTATTATTATTATCCAAGCATTCAGAAAAAAATATGTAAAAAACATAAGGCAGGTTACCACTAGGAGTACCAAGCCTGAAGGAAGTGGGGAGCTGGGCATCCTCTTTGTTTCTCTTCAGTTTATTGTTTCTTCCCTCCTCTCTGCCTTTCTTTTCCTGTTTTTTCCCGTTTTTCTGCATTTTTTTCTCTCAATATTTCTGTGCATTTCTTCCTATCTCATTGTATATTTCTTGAATTTTTCTTCCTACTTCTTCACTTTCTTTTTCTCTCTTTCTATATCTCGCTTGCTCTCTTTTTTTGATATTTTTATACGTGCGTTACACCAAGCGACGACAGGATGCGACAGCCTGGGTCCCTAAAGTGCCCCGCACTTATCACCATCAAGGCGCTCGGAGAACAAGAGGAAGACTTCTCCTGGGCGCGAGCGAGCGCTCAATATACTGCAGATGGCTATGCTATTCGCAGTTCTGCCTGCGTTACACCAAGCTACGACAGCACACGATGACAGCATACGAAAGCAGGCGATAGGCCGGGCCCCTAAAGTGCTCCGCACTTAAGATAATCCTGGTACGAAATCGATGGTCCTGGTTCAAATGAAGAGTTGGATATATATGGTATTGGAGCACAAGTTAAGGTAAGAGCCAATTTACTGCCAGGATTATTAATGAAAGGTAATTGAACTAGTTAGTCGAAAACGCAGACTATTATCTCGTAAGCAGCTGGCATCGCAGCGGCTCATTATGGAACAGACCTTGACCACGCGCTTCTTTCTACGAGGCCTCTCAGATCCGCTTCGGCAGCGCGACGAAGTAAAGTTAACTGAAGGTGTACACTAGACCACATTGGCCACTACCAGACCACCTAAGAACACCTAAGTTGAAGATTAGGATCGCCTGCAAATTTTCTTTTCGTTTCAATAAGCTTTATCACTGTCTTTCTTTCTCGTGACTCTACGTATCTTATCGCCGTGAGAATGTACTCAGCGCAAATTTACGGAAAGTTCTGTGATTGGGATTCGTACTTCGTGTTTCTTTCTTTTTTCCTGTGGCAATTATTATAGACCTTTTGGGAACTCAGCTTGAGTGCTATGTGAGTGCAATTCGTACTCTTGCGTTTTAGTTTATTGCAGTTCGGTTTAACGATTGTTTACTCAAATTATACTGGATATGATTATCTGTAAAACTATAAAATCTCCTAGCATGAAACTGGCCTAATGTTAAACTGCTGGTCTATCGTGGTTGCGTTATCATCGAAATATTGCGTTAAAGTATGCATCCTAGCGGCCAAGGAGTCTGTGATTAGTGTCGACGGCCCAATGTTTATCAGTCACTTTAATCTGGTGGTGTGGGAACGCCATTTCTTGGGGGTGGCCATGCCGTAATGAAAGTTGTTTGCCGACGCAATCTCTTAAATCAGGGGTTTCAAACGCGCAGACGTTTCTCTAGCGGCCCGCGCCTTCACACGGTGAAAGTTTTGTAACTTTGCTGAATGGTACTTCCATTATTTTGTAGTCATTTGCAACTAATAGCGCTTTGTTCGGGTAATATGCAGAGAAGGGGCTGTAAAGCATTTTTTTGTCGTGAGATGTCCCATGCGGTCACTATGAGTTGAAACATATGCACCATTGACCGTTGGCGGTTCGCAGAGCTCGGAGGAACTTGTTTTCGTTGGCGCGAAAGGCGCGAAGGGTGCACTTTAAAGGTCGTCGCCCCACTCGTTGCGATGCGAGCGCCCCCACCCTTTACTTTGCCCTACAGGGCGTGGTGGCCCGTGCGTGCGCGCTTATGTCGTGATGGGGGCGGTCTGTGCGTCTTGTGCTTTCACCGCAAGGTTACGTTGAAATTACAGAGTGCACGAAGCTCACTTCGTTCGCTGCAGCGGCCGCGTTTGCGAAAGGAGCTCGCTGCTAAAACACAAAGAAGTAACAAGTGAGACAGTTGTTAGTTGGCAAGTTGGCGCTCATCCTGTGTGTGTACTTTTCGTGCGCCCTTTGGGCATGAGCAGCACACTGCAAGTTTCGAGATGCTTGCCGTTCTTCGCGTGGCATTCCAATTTGTTGCCATCACATGCATTGCTTCACCGTTGCGGCGAAACAAGGCATCACAAACGCTCAACTACCTCTGAGAAGACGCGTTTCACGTTCGTGTTATACCGATTCCTATGGCGGAGGGACCTGCATGTTGTTTTTCAGGGACTGCCATTGGCGAATTAGTCCAGTTCTCGAACACGCCACATTGAGCTACTACCATTGTCTACAAATACAGTCCGAGAGTCTTATTCACTGCGAGGCCACAACTCTAGAGAAGATTTTTGAGTACGCACCTGAAGGATGTGGCAAAGCGGTTTCTGTCACTCTTTTATCACACCTTCCATTACTTGTTTCACAAGACCTTCCCAGTGCAGTGGACACGCCAGTAATGCTGTCGAAGCGAGTAACAATCCGAAATTATCATTTTAGCAACAACCACTTCGGCAATGTAGATCGCCTAGGTGTTAACGTAAAGAGTTTCACGAGGTACGCAGTTAGACAACACAGGTTTGAACACTACCCCCCCCCCCTTCTACGAACCTTGTAATCGACGTAAGCGCAATTCCACAATAGACGTTCTTGCAGTCAGCAGTTTGCGAATTGCGCACAAGATGCCGCCACAGGTGTGCCGCCATTTACGTATTTTGAATTGGGCGCAAACAGACATATCAGCCACTGCAAGCGGCTAGGACGATACTTTGGCGAGTGGCCTGGGATGACTTGTTATTGACACCTTCCTCGCAGCACTTTCCACGCATCTTCATCTCAGCTGTCGTGGAAGACATCCTGTCACCTTGCTCTACTAAACACAGCTTCACAACTTCCTATCATCCACAGACGAACGGGCTCACGGAGGGCGTCACCTGAACTATAACCGACATGCTCTAAAAATAACATGGCTGATCTCTCTGTCATAGGACGAATCACTATAACACGAAAGGGAAACGTGTCTTCACAGACGTAGTTGAGCGTTTGTTGTGCATTATTTCGCCCCAAGGGCGAAGGAATGAATGCTACAGCAACAAATTGTAATGTCACGCGAAGAACGGCAAGCAGCTCGAAACTTGCAACGCGCTGCTCAAGCAGAAAGAGCGCACGAAACGAACATACACATGATGAGAGCGAACTGTCACATTTGTAATCTACTTCCGCGTGAGCACCGCGCTTCTTTCGCAAAAGCGGCCGCTGCAGTGAGCCAAGTGACCTTCGTGCTCTCAACGCAAGACGTACGCACCTCCGCGATCACGAGATAAGCGCACGCACGAGAGACCACGCCCTGTAGAGGCAGGCGATCGTCGCAACGGCGGCGGCTTTTAAAGCGCGTTCTTCTAGAGTACACTTTTCGAGCCCTTCGCGCCATCTCGCTAGTGATAACGAAAACGCGGTCTAACACCGATCTCTGAGTACCGCCACCAGCAAATGGTGTACATAAATAGCTCGCGGTTAGTATTGCGAAGAACCTGCCGTCCGTAGCCGAATCGTTTCGCGCTGCGCGCTGCGGAACGAGGTTTCGTAAGTTCGATTCCTGGTGCTGGAACTTTTTCTTCTAGGTTCTTTTCTTTGCCTACTTTTAGGCTTTATACTTTACAACGTCATATCCGTGACGGAAGTACGTCAGTGGAGCCGTGGCTGACCCCGGCATAAAACAATTTCGTGTTAAAAAACAATATCCGAATTTCCGTGTGGTCTGTTTGTTTCTTTTGTTTTGCCGCGTTAACATTAACTGGCCATAAAGTACAGGAAACGTTCGGTCACAACATAGCACCAAACGCACTTAGCCGTTATCAATTTGCCAACACAGGAGAACAAATTGGGGAGGGGCGAATGATGTAGGGAAGGTTGTTTCAGCTCCAAAAACGTGAAACCTGTGGAGGGGCGAAGCATGCAGTATGCGCCGGTGTTTCTCATAGCAAATGTACTGCTAATGGGCAATGAGAAACAGAAGAGAGAAGACACAGACTCACAGTCCGCTTTTACTTAACGTGCACGCGGCGAATCTTTATTGTTCAACTACACACAAGAGAAATCTCCCACCAACACTACGCTGCAGGTCAATATATATATATATATATATATATATATATATATATATATATATATATATATATATATATATATACGGGGTGGTAGGTGAACGGCTGTGCAGCATGAGCACGGTTTTTTTTTATCGGTAGCACAACTCGCTAGGAGACGCTACCTGCGTCAGCATCGTCTATCGCGGGTGAGGGCGCGTTCTCGTTCCTTGCGAGCTGGTAGTTCAGCGTTCATCGCAGAAAGCGCGTCTCTATAGACAACGCGCGCCGTTCGCTCTAGCTCGCCGCACGGCGAGCACTGAGGCGGTGGCGCCCTGAGCTGTGCTCAAGCAGATTGACCATCAAGACAACAGACGACGATGTACGCAGACACGCCGAGACCCTGACGTGCTTCGCTCCTAATACGTTGTGGCTGATCACCAGGACTTGGACACTCATTTGCCATGTGTGACGTTCGCCTATAATTTATCGTGTCAAGGCACCGCTGGCTATTCACTATTCTATCTTGTATACGGCTGAGAACCCGCGTTACACTTGGACATTTTGCTTTTATGGCCTCTGAATATGCCGGCGAAGCCATCGCTCGCACTGACTTCGCGCGAACTCGCGCGCAACCGACCGTCTACAGGCCTCTCAGGAGTGTGGAACACTACGTTATGATTGCCAACATAGAGACTTCCGCTTTTACGCGGGTTCTTTTGTGCTTCTCTGGTTACCCACTCGGCGTGAGGGTTTCCGAGAAGCAACCGTCACGCTACAGTGGCGCATACCATGACGTTCGTCAGGCGACCGACGTGTCGCATGAGATCATCCTAGTTGACCCCATAACGTCATCTTCAGCTTTTAGTGGCGACATCGTTCACCTAGCTCGGTTAAAGCCCTGTCACCCTCCTCCTACCACAGGCATGTTGGTTTGGCACAGATGCAGTGCTGGCACGGCTGAGAAGTTATGATACAGAACAGCCACCGCAGCATCACTGCATGAAGGAGGAGCAAGAGGAAGTCGCTTGCATTCTTGCTGGGCAGGCGCCATCATGTCGACCCTCACTGTTTGATACTACAGAGCAAATTGTTCTCCAAATAATCGGCTCGTAACACTATTAGTTGTAGAAAATGCGGGTGGCCGAACGAATATTTCTTTAATTTTTAATTGCAGGAACTGTGTCATAGACTTCTAGAATGCTCTTAAATGTGCTCTTTCTGCGTCACCGCGATGCTGCAATTTTATATTGACTGATTACATTACACTGACTCATGCAGAAGGTGCATCGATGTTATGTTTCCGACATCTGCATGTAACGAATAGGTGGATTGATGTATGGATGAAAAAACTTTATTAAGGTCCGGCATAGCGCGCTCTATTACGTAGCGAGCCGCTCCCAACGTGTCGCTGCGTCGGCCGCCCGTTGGACTGCCCATACCTGTTCATCAAGTCCGGAGCTACTAATAGCAGCCTCCCGTTTGGACGGGGCGACGCCTCCGCCGTCGCGTAACGCGGGGCACCACTACAGCATATATTATAAGTTGGCTATGTACGCGGATAATGAACACGCATTAGTTGTCTGTATTTCTGGATAAATCTTACGCGATAGACGGGATCAGGGTATGTCCCAAAGTATAGTGTGGTTGTCATCGCCTGTGGTCTGCTTAACTCTTTGTGTGGCGGAGGGTACTGTCTCCGCCCCAGGAAAAAAAATGTTTTGTACTTTTGGTATACATGGCAGGCGGGTCACGATTCTCCAAAACCTCTGCGCCTCGCCACTAGGAAGCTGCCTGGTCGACTACTCCTCGCGCAGCTATATGGGCAGACTCGTTGAGGCGGGGCTCCTTCGATCCGTCTCATGCAAGCTGGGAATCACACGAGTGTGTGTGGCTGGATGTCATGGTGCCGAAGGATCTGAAAGGCCTGTTCCGAAATGCGGTCCTTGGCAATTGCTTGAGATGTAAGGAATGCAAAAAATAAATTCTTCTTCCGGATTTTCTGGTGGACTGCTTCATTGTTCCTACTAAGGAATCCATTGATGTTCTGTATGGTTCTATTATTTTAAGGAAAGTAACAAACGTTTTAAAAGAACAGGAAGCTACTTCAGTTGCAAGAAACACATTTGCTCTTGTGAAGTGCTGAAGTGTTGCGAAACCAGAAGGAACAGGAAGACTGCCTGCGCAGACGTCAGTTTTGTACGTACTTACACGTTTCACGTGTACACGCTAACACGTTGCACGTTACACATTACATATAACACGTTACAATTTACACGTGACGTACTTACGCGTACTTGCACGTGTCGTCTTGCTTTTTGCACTGCTTACTTCTATAGATCCCTACCAACAGGCCCAGCTATCTACACTTACACGTTTCCGCTTGCGCAGCACGTCAGAAGTTCATTATGAAACAACTAGACAGCCCGGATGCTTTCGCTTCGTGAAAGCCGCATCGTACCGGTGACAATCACCGCGGAACGTTGGTGGCGCTTCTAGGGTGGTTTGGAGCAGCGCCCTGACTGAGATTTACCGCTGCTGCATACGCATTCAGTTACAGGAGCTGCAGCCGGAACTATCAACAGCTGGTACTTAAGTTAGCAGTGTGGGCTGCTTTGGCTAAGGATTGCTTCTATACCAACTGTCTGAAAGCATGTTAGATGCAATTCTAGCCAAGTAGAAAAAATTGCGGCACAAAGTTCCGCTTCATACCATCTTAGCATATGACAATGAAATAAAATAATGATCGTCTCGTTGACGGGATAAATGGCTGCCACATGCAATGCTTGAAAAAAAGGGGAAGCATACCAATTTGTAAGCGCCTTACTTTACTGCACGAGGAAGGCGCATCTGACATGCGAGAGCACGTGTGACCCTCTGAGGCTCAGTATAAATATGCGGTGTGTAGCTTAGGTAGCAACAAGGGCAGCAGTGGCGAAACCGAGTCCCACCAAAGAATTTGCTGACTGTAACAAGTTCCTTTGTCTAAACATGGCTTTCGTATGGTTTGTACTGGTCACAGCAATCGCGGCAGCTATGGATGGCGCTTGGGCTAGCACTGGTGAGAACGCTTTCTTTTTTGCTCACAGGCCTGCGTTATGTATGTCATGACTTACATATCTCTCCTTAATTGAGTGAGAAAGTGGAAGCGAACGAGACCATTTTTGTTTTTGGCAAAAAGTGAAAATCATTTTCAGCAGTATTAAAGGATGCGGCATTAACCCGTAAAAGGCGACCGGACAGAGAAGCAAATATGGTCTGTAGGAGCACGAGAAGTGATCTAGAAGAGGAACTGAGGGCTAAAAAAGCAACACTGACACAGTCTGTTTAATAACCCCAGTGTTCAACGCTTACATGGTACCACTAAAGCATTCCACAAGTCATTCCTACCAACTCCTATCGAGCTATGGGACGCGCTGCGCGAACAAATAGTAAATGAAGAAGACTAATAAATTTAGGCACATACTTTCATGTTTTCTCAACCCGTAATCTTCCATCATTAGTGTGTTATTTCCTGTACTATTCTTTGTACTGTACTTTCATGCACTGCCTTTCATGCACTACTTTGCACTTTCATGCACTGTCTTTGCTTCGCTTTTGAAATTGAAATCATGTATTCTGTATTTTGCAAACATTTTTTTCTTGTTTTCTTTTCTAGCATTGCTTAATAATGATCATGCTGTTATTGATGCTTTTGTCCCCCACCTTATGTAATAATGACCATGCTGTTCTTGATGCTGTTGTCCCCTCCTTATGTAATACCCTGAAAGGGCCTTTAAAGGTCAATAAATTATGAATGATGATTTGTGGCCAAGCGCCGAGTCTATGAATGTAGTTTCGAGAGTACGTTGACTTGTGAGGCTGACATTCATACGACGCCACCTGCAAAAACTGCAGCCCCCCCCCCCCCCCCCCCACGGTGGTCAGGTGGTTATGGTGCTCTGCTGCTGACCGAAGGTCGCGCGATGGAATCCCGACCGCGGTGGTAGCTTTTTCGATGCAGGCGAATATGTTTGAGGCCGTGCACTTACTTTTAGGGGCAAGTTAAAGAACCCCAGGTGGTCGAAAGTTCCGGAGCCCTCCACTACGACGTCTCTCATATTCAAGTCGTGGCTTGGGGCATTAATTCCCAGATAATAATATTATTATCCAAAAACTACAGTTATCGTTGTGAAATAGCTCATTTTTCAACAAAGCAGGTTGCTTTATCACGGGGCTCAGTAACTCAGGCGAGTTGGGCATTGCAGAGAGTTACGATCTTCTCCAAATCTGCAGTAGATTCATCGCGCAGGGTCATTAGTGTCCAAGTAAGCAGCACTGAACGTTTAGCTTGAAGATAGCACTACTCATATTGAAAGCTTACCGAGCACAGCCAGGGTAGTAGCAGTGACGTCATACAAGAGAACACTCAGAAGTGGACAACATAGCACGGGACAGGTCATCCTGTCCTGTCCCGTCTACCACACCGCCTTATCTATTACTTGTGTGTTTTTATGGTATTATAACTTTTATGCAGAGATGAACCAATCATACCAATTAAGCCTAAAGGAAGTAGAAGCACAGCCAGGTTACTTTGTCCCTGGGAAATTTATGAAGGACTGACGGGCACGTCAAAAGAGCAGGCCTACACGCTACCGTCTAGAGAACGTGACGTGCACGACGCAATAGGTCGTATAGAAGGCATCCAAAGCGTCGGTCACGTCTTGAGAAAACAAATTCCTATTAGCTGCTATGATAGAAGTTAGCTTAATTTTCATATGGGGTGAAAACAAGATGGAGAGCAGATAATTTATGCACGTGAGATACGTTCAAATAGTGCCATATGTACTGGTTGCTCAAGGGGAAGTGAACGAAACACACAACGAAATGGAATACCTGAAGGGATACATAAAAAAACGACTAAACGCCGAAAGAAGACAGTACTTGCCGCAGCCACAGTTGCAGTACACTCAAGACTCGCCTATCGTCAACGTTAGGAATCGGTTCTGCCCGTTTCAATTCTGCAAATAAAAAGAAATGCCCTTCAGGGATAGCGGTTAACATTTCGTTACTCTGCATTTACATACGTGGACAAAACACATCAGCTACGTATGATTGTGCTAGGCAATGCTTCGCCTTAAAATCGCTTTCAACTGTTGGTATTACTCTATGCTGAAATACTGCGACCATATAAAATCAATCTAAGGTAAGACATTGGCTAGCTAAATCAAACTTTGCTTATTTGTTTTGTCCACACATGTGAACGCTGGGGTGTTGAGGATTAAAAATGAAACGCTTGCTTTTTTATTCGTTAAGGCGGCGGATAATGAGGGTATTATCTGTCAGCCTGGCGCCACAAGTTACCACTGCTTTTCAGGCGTGTCAACTATTGGCATTGACATCACGACGCTTGACACTGCTACCTCTGGTGTAGAGACAACGGCTGCCCCCAATGCTTTCACCTCTCTCCAGCCTACGTCAGCTTCCGAAGTGACCACAACAGCATCACCTACTGATATGCCTGCCGCGGGGACTACTGCGGCAAGCGAAACAACGACTTCCATCACCGATAACACAAGTCCCGTGACGAGTGGTCTTCCTGGGGATACCACCACCCCGCCATCTGGTGTCACAAACGATGCTACTACTAGTACTCCTGGAGATGCAACAACGGCTACTGGTGCTCCAGACGTAGTGACTACCGCGCTTCCCGATGGAGCAACAACGATTTCAAGTTCCCCCACTACAACTAACGCTGCCACTGTTGTCCCCGGTGAAACAACAACCGTTTCCTCTGCTGACGTCACAACTTCCGGTGTTTCCGAATATACAACAACCGCTTCCTCCGCCGATACCACGACAGGTTCTGTCACCACCGGTGTGCCTGCAGAGACAACGTTGATTTCTACAGACGCAGCCACAGGCGCGACTGCTCTGGAGAGTCCCACTGCAACCACACCAACAGCAGTGACAACTGTCTCGACCCAAAGTTCCTGCATCGTGGCTACGTTTCCCGATGTTATAGGGTTGAGAGAGGTACAGCAATTTCTTAACGCTTTTCCTCTGATTTTCTATTTATCACTATCTAAAAACTCGCTAGAAATATTGGTCAATATACCCTCACCTATTTGAAGTATAAGTCAATGAGCTGAAGCAAGACACAAAAAGAAATGTTTGCTGTCCTCTGTCTATGTT
Organism: Rhipicephalus sanguineus; assembly: GCF_013339695.2. Classification (NCBI taxonomy): domain Eukaryota; kingdom Metazoa; phylum Arthropoda; class Arachnida; order Ixodida; family Ixodidae; genus Rhipicephalus; species Rhipicephalus sanguineus. Next base: position 109,608,007 of record NC_051182.1, on the reverse strand, counting down.
GTCCACTACGGAAGCCCTATAACCATGATCGCTCGCGGTCATCGAGCTAAGTTTATTGATTTTTTTTTATTGCGATAGCAATTATATGGACAGTCTCGGCTGGATTTTGCCGTCGCCGTCGCCGTCGCCGCCGTCATGCACCGTATATGTATAAGTATGTATATATATATAAAGGCCCCAAAGAAAAATAACTCGGAAAAATGCTTCCGAAGCGCGGAATCGAACCAGGGACCCCTTGCTCCGCAGCGAGCGGCGCTATCCACTACGCCACGAAACGCAGATCCTCCACGTAGCTAACGGCGAGCGTTATATACACACCATTTAGCGCTGGACGGACTCAGAGACAGCAGGCGATAATAAGCGTTTCTTCATTACCAGCGAGGTGGCGCTAGCAGCCCGACGGGCGCATTTAAAAGTCGTCGGCGCGCTCGCTCGCTTCCGCTGTCTGCTCGCGCGGTTTTCTCGTGGCGAGGGGTAGAGGAATGTTTCACGCTTTCACCGTGATGTCCGCGCTCATGTTACGGCGCGTACGAATGTCACTCGAGCTCAGGGACGCCGCAAAACGAACAAACAGAAGATGAGCGCGAACTATCAAGTGTCACAGCTCGACACTTGAAGCACGCTATAGTTTCCTTCGCTGCTTCGGCTGCCTTTGCAACAGAAGCGCTGTTCAAACTGAGAGTATCCATTGGCGAGCCTCACTTCGTATAGCATTAGTTCCTTGCTATCGCATTCATTGCTTCGCCCTTGCGGCGAAACTGTGACTTTTTTTTGCATTTGGACGTGTGACGGAATATGTCTCCGGGTCCTTAGTAAGCCATTTGTAGGGTACCCGAAGGCGAAGAAAGCAGTAGGTTGATTGGTTAGTTGTTCCTTAGTAATTTGGCGCAACCCGCCACGGGCGAGTGGCCTAGAGACAGGCGGTATATTGTTTTAGAAATGAAATTTTCGGTAATCTAAATATGATTTAATGTAGATAGTGTCCGAAATAACTGATCGGCATAACTAAGGGAGAAAATAAAGATAGGAACATTAACAAACCAATATGGTTGTAAAATAAGCTAAAGTTAGCGAACCGTAATATTCAGTTCGAGTTTTCTCACGTAGAAAATCACATACGGAATAGCAAACGTTCCGGTGACTAAAACCCCGTACGGTAGCACCAAAGGAAAGAACCACCAGTAGTGATACATTGAGGCCCATCCATCAGAGGGGTTCATCTAAAAATCGTTTTCTTTGATTGGCAAAAATCCTGCATGCTACAAAAATGATGCAGAGATTCACTCTCATTGAGGCTACAGGACTCACGGCCGTTTGTTGTGCCCTGTGCCTTCTTTCATTCACTTCGTCTTCTAGTGCAAGACCTTATAGAAAGGCCGCAAGCAACTTGCCCAAACTGACAAAGCGGGAGTAAGCCAAAGTTTGCTGCAATACAAAGGGTGCGTAAACTTGAGAGCTTACTACGTGCCGCTCTAGGATATATTGCTACTGCCATCAACACTTCCTTCTTATAATACGGCAACATTTTCTACATTTTTGGTTTTTTCTTCTTTCATCACTTTCAGTGCCTTGGGAACAGCCTGTATCTATGCACGGGTGACAACGTACGTGAGCTCCATTTACTAGAGCATATTTCTTCTGCCTTTACATAAAATATACATTTATCATAGGCCATATATGTTTGAAGCGTGGTATCCCTTATGGAACGTAACCCTTGTGTATTATTATTTAATCAGAATTGCTCATTTTACCCTTGTTAGCGAAGAATTTTCTAAGACGCCAGAGTTATTCTTATTCAGAAATGCTCTGTATCGTATTTCCCTTCAATTTGGCTCTATTTGACTTGCAGTGCAACAGGTAAAATTCTTAAAGTAACTTGCTTCATAAGGAATGAAGTATCCTTAGATTTATTAAAATCAATTTCATTTCTTTCAGACGATGCAGGCGGGCATGATGAAAATTGCAAGCGTGAGTACTCGCCGTTCTCTATGAACGTTTTCTCTTTTAGGTTCCATAGAGTGATATATACAGTAGAACCCGCATATATCGAACTCACTAGAAGCATGATTAGTTCAATATGTCGCATAATTCGAAATAAGACTATAAATTCTTGTGTGAATTTTGGTGCGCATGTTGGCTTCACGAAACTGTTCTTGATAGTGGAATGACGGCGGCTTACGGCAACAAGAGGGTTTATTTTTTTTTAGTTGTGGTTTTTCCGCGGTTTGTAGGTGAACAAATACGGTATAGTAGTACACAGCGGCTCAATATCTTCATACGAAGCCGTGCCTACTCCTGGAGCACCGGAAGCATCTAGCCTGCATTGGCGCTAATGTTGGCGCATCGTACTAAGCGTGCATCTTGGGATGCTGAAGGCAGCGGTGACATAACATTTCTTTTCTCTACAGTCGACTACGTTGATCACTCCAGCTTTGCGGAGATCAGCCAGTTTTTTTCCGTTTTAAGGCAGCCATTGCGTTAACAAAGGGAGTTGAGAAGTTAACCGCGACCCTGCGCGGCAACCGCGACAACGAAGAATCGTGGGAGAAAGCACGCGATGACAAGAGAAAGTTTCGGACTTTCTACTCGCTGCGTGTGGCGCCCTTTAATCACACCGCTCACTCTACCAAATGCTTGCGGGCAAGTCTTCTTCCGTGAGAAAAATCCAACTTCTTCTGAGGGAAAACTAACTTCTTAGGGCGCAGCGCACTGCCCGATGTTCGATATAAGTGTTCCGGCTATCTTTCTTCGTTGCAGCCGTACATTTTCCTGTGCATTGACGTTGAATTATTGTCGTGTTCAACTGTTGTTCGATATAAAGAAAAAGTCACAGTTTCGCTGCAAGGGCGAAGCAATGAATACGATAGCAAGAAACTAATCCTATACGAAGTGCGGCTCGCCAATGGATACTCTCAGTTTGAACAGCGCTCCTGTTGCAAAGGCGGCCGAAGCGGCGAAGGAAACTAGCGTGCTTCAAGTGTCGAGCTGTGACACTTGATAGTTCGCGCTCATCGTCTGTTTGTTCGTTTAGCGGCGTCCCTTGAGCTCGAGTGACTTTCGTACGCTCCGTAACATGAGCGCGGACACCACGGTGAAAGCTTGAAACAACCCTCTTCCCCTCACCACGAGAAAACCGCGCGAGCAGACAGCGGAAGGGCAAGGTTCTCCCTGCGCAAATATAAGAAGAAGCGAGCGAGCCCGCCGACGAATTTTAAATGCGCCCGTCGTGCTCCTAGCGCCATCTCGCTGGTAATGAAGAAACGCTTATAAGCACCGGCCGTCTCTGAGTACGTCCAGCGGTAAAGGGTGTGTATATAACGCTCGCCATTAGCTACATGGAGGATCTGCGTTTCGTGGCGTAGCGGTCAGCGCCACTCGCTGCGGAGCAAGAGGTCCCTGGTTCGATTCCGCGATTCGGAAGCATTTTTCTGAAATATTTTTCTTTGGGGCTTTTGTATATATATATATTTATATATATATATATATATATATATATATATACACATACGTATACATATACAGGGCATGACGGCGACGGCAAAATCCAGCCGAGACTGTCCATATAATTGCTATTTCAATAATAATTCGATTTAGTCTGGCTTGAGTGTATATGAATCTACAATTTAATGATAATTTAATGAGAGCTTGTAATGCTTCTAATACGAGGCAGTGCAAAACCACGTTAGGTGCAGAAAGCTATCGGATAAGGGTGGGGGTGTATCGATAGGGTGGCTGAGAAGAAAAGAAGACTGCTTTCGACTTCGAGTCCTCTTAGGCGAAGGCAAAAGAGATCCATAGGTTTTTACACATTTTCCGACGCAGTTCTAAAGGGGCCCTGCAACACTTTTTCAGCACGGTCAGAAAACGCTGCCTATCAGCGGTCGAGGCTGCTGAGAATACGTGAGCCAATAATTACAGCGCAGCACGCGGCCTGAAATTCTCAATTAATTCGCAAAATTAGCTAGAATTCGTTCCCTCTTCTTCCTACAAATGATGCCATATACCGAGCTGACCGCGCCATATACCCAAAATCACGGCCTTTGCCTGACTTCAGCATCGTCAGCTGCATAGTTACCGAAGCCGCCGCAGGAGGCCGCCACTAAACCGCGCTTTCGGTCACACCGGAAGGAAGCCGCGCGTAGAAAGAAAAGCAAAGAAGAAGTGCTCAAGGTCATGGCGGGCGCGTGACGTAGCTTCTTTCCCCCGTGCCATCTCCGCCTGCGTGCTCGTCGGGACGAGTGTTGAGTAAGCAATTACAGCGAGCGAGAAATGTCTAACACCGCTTGTATTTGCGTATTTTAATAATGTTTTCGCTGGTCGATTCGCGAGACAATAAACTCCTGTAATGAAGCCATTCGATGGTTACTTGAAAAAGTGGTGCGTGCCTCCTTTAGGAACTGCCCTGGATCTCTGGTAATTACCAGATTCCTTATTGCCACGCTGAAGGCACTGGTTCGATTTGCGTTGGAAACAAGATATTTCCTATTTGTTTTTATTTATCTCGACACCGACACCGGGTTTTCTGCAACAAGGGTTCTTTAACGATATGGCGATAATGCAAAGAAAGTCAACAGAAAACAGGAACTCTTTAAAGATTTTAAGTGAACTGAGGAATCACGTGGATGAAATGTACGCACATATGACGCTGCATTTCATCTAATCTTTCAGTGCACCGCGACGAGCGTGTTCAAAAATTTGACCCCACAGGCTGCTCTGAACTCTCAGCGAGTCATCCTAGTAGCATTTGTCAGCAAGTTATCACCTGTTCGTAAGTATTGTTTCTCCAAGTAAGATTTTTCTTAACTCGTCACCGTGTTTAAGTATTGCAGACAGACAACCCCGGCAGGTAAAGACATCGGTTGGCGATAACCGGCCGTGCAAATATAATAAGGCTCCATCGCTCGTAAGCAATGCAAACTGCAAATCGAAAAGGAAAAAAAAAAGCGTCGATATTTACGGAGCACCACAGAGCTGGTCTGGCAGCTTCCCCTAATTGTTCTTCTTGCGGAGTATATGAGTCAACAGAACATTATCTGATTCACTGTAACAGATACTCTTCCTTGCGCATATTGACTTTAGGTACCGTCTTCCGACTCCTTAGATTGGAGTTAAGTGCACCAAATGTACTTTCATTCGGGGTTCTGTCCCTTGCATACACTGACGGGAAGATTGCCGATGCCCTGCAGGAGTTTATTAAAGGTTCACAGAGATTTAGGCTATAGAATCAATCTTTCCTCTTGTTTTTCTACTTTTCAAAATTTCTTTATTCTTTTTTATTCAAATTCTCCGCTTCAGTGTTTATATGATTTTCTATTTCTATTCTTAAATTTTTTTTTCATTTTACTTCTTTCCTCTTAAATAGAAAAAAGCTACGCTTTACTTTAACAATTAGATTTTTAAAAAATTGGCCGCGTATCTGCGTGCTTCGCTGCAAATGTCGTGTAAAGACGATAGAAGAGGCGCTGTGTGAGATATGGACGCCATCTGGCAATACGTCGGGAAACGTGAGGGCTGTGTTGCGTGCTGGTAGTCCCGGCGCAGCAGCAGGCGAAGACCGGCGGTGACCAACGCGACCGGCGGGGACGCCAGCCAGCCCGAAAACGCGGTTTGGCGCGAAGCGCTGAAGCAGAGAAGCGTCCGCACTCAACGAGTACTCTCCACACACTCTTTTATTTACACGTCGCCTGGGTAAAACAGGAACGCCAGAGCGGCGCCCACAACCGGCAGCCTGAAGGCCGCCCACAACGCTGCTTTTTCATTTTTTAAATATCTTTTTTTCACCTTCTTGGCCTTCTCAAAACTAAAGTTTTTCAACACCAACCCATGGCATTCGTTCAGTGCAATACAGAACCGAAACCGAAACACAACAATGAGCTCGTGCGAAGGGCACGGAGGAAGGCAAATTTCAGCGCAGTCGCATTTTCAGCTTTGTTGAAACAGCGCTCACTAGACGACGACGAAGTAAAAGAAGGCACAGGACAGGCAGCGCCTGTCCTGTGCCTTCTTTTACTTCGTCGTCGTCTAGTGAGCGCTGTTTCAACAAAGATGAACGCATACCAACTCGCTCAGGCTTCCATTCTTATGCATTTTCAGCGCAGCTTAAGAAACTAGGGTCCTTAAAATTACGTATGTACGCATTTTCTATTAAAGGAACACGCCACCTAATACTTACCTAGTGATGTTGCACCTCAGATATGCATGATATTTACTTTTTGATCGACAACGTTCACAAGTATGAACAGCCGTACCAGTTCAAGACGGCTGGCCCTTGGGCAAGTGGTTCAACTTTGGTCGAGTGGCTGAACCGAGGGACGTGCCGACAAACAGAAAGACAGACAGACAGAAAGACAGACCAAAATTTCTGGGTTTAAGTTCCCCAAGAAAGACTATCGTCTTTAAAACTATCCGGTTCTTGGCCAATCCCCCCGCGTGGGTGTGTGCCAAAGTTATAGGAACTACACTACACTACACCAAAGTCACACGCAGTGTTCGAACCGTAAATAACCAAGGCTTCGTTTCATAATAACCAAGACTTCGTTTCATCGTATGATACTTACGGAGCTAGCGACGCCACAGTTGGAATTACGCGTTACGCAAAATCAATTGAGGAATGAACGAAAAGCAGGTGTGGCTAATGCAAAATGAATTTTCATTTTGCATTAGCCACGCCTGCTTTTCTTTCACGTAAATGCAAAAAGAATTATTTTTTAAGCAAATATTGCGCTTTTACTAATGTTGGACGTTATTGCTTTTGTGGAAATGTACGCTGTACATTTAGGCAGATATGCAGAGGAACAGGTCGAACGTTTTTCTTCGTGTTAAAAGGCGTTTAGGCTTTGTCTATATTTAAACGAAGGAAGTGCTCTAATATACAAGTTCGCAATGCATCCCTGAAGACGTAGGCGGTCCAGGTTTTTTGAGCGCTTGGTCTACATATGCATATGTGCTCGCTGTGACAACGTCGCACCGTTGCGGAGCCTAGTTAACTGACCTTAATGCCATATGCTTTCATGAATTTTTCAGTTGGAAAAGCCTTGGACTTATTCCTAGGAGGCTTACGCCCCAGTGGTTCTATGATGGATCCTGTGTGTCACGGTGAAATCAAGCTCGGCTTTCCCAGCAGCTACGGAAAGGTATGCCTGCTCTCATTAAGTCATCATCATCAAGATTCTCAGCCTATTAATGCTCACTGCAGAGGACAAAGGCTTTTCCAGATTATCTATTATTCGCCCTGTATTTTGCGTATTAACCTGTACATACAGCGCTCCCTTCACTCCGACGTCTTCATGGACCCCTGACACCAATATTGCAACCTCTAGACGTTTTTGTTGTTTGGTAGCCATTTAGAATTCAATTTCGGGTATACCAGACACAAAGCTACAAATTTCAGTAAAAAAAGTCCCAAACAAAAATTTCCCTCTTGGCGGTCCTTTAAATTCGCTAGTAGGATAGCGCAGGAAGACACAATAGGGAGTTCTAGCTTGTAACGTATACTTCTTTACGTTACGGTTACCGGATTACGTGACCGTTTTACCGGAACTCGAGTTTTAGTAAAGTTATTTAGCTGCCCAAACGCAAACCTTTACGTTTGCGCAGACCACTAAGTGGCGATGATAACTGCAGTTCAACTACATTTATTCTATATTTAATTTAGATAATATTGAATTGCGCTGCGGCAAAATCTTGAGAGGTTTTTAGCGTGTGAAGTATCCCGGTATAAGCGAAGGGGTGTAGCAATACCGGGTTACCGGGCGATGGTGTCGACATCTTGTGACGCTTCGTGCAACCACAATCATGGACATGTTTGTTTCCGCTTAGTGTTCTAGAGGGAGGAAAATGATTAAACTGGCAACTCGTTCGTAATTATGCCGCTGCAAGGCATTTACACTGGAAGTAGAACGCCCGATGTTTCTGCAATAACAATTTTGTGCTTGCCTGGTACACCATGGCCCCGCTAGATGGCGCCACCTATCCAGCCAGTCAGCGTCTTTAGGCCTCTCACGTTTGTGCATTCGGTATTCTAGGTCTCTCTAGCCTTGGTAATCCGGCTGAAAATAGGTGACCGTAAGTGGCGCTCGCACTTCGGCCTATTTTGACTCGGCGGCTGGAGTCTCCGCGAAGCCGATATCGCGAATAGCCACGAATAAAGTTGGATTTGCGAGATAGGGCCGTGAACGTAAAGCCTTTCCGGCGAGTAGTTTACGTTCCGCAAAAAGTTTACGTTCCGTAAAGATTCGCGTAAGCGCAGATTTCATCCGCTATCCGGTAACACGGTAACGTAAAGAACTATACGTACAAGCTAAAACTCCCTAATGACAAAAAACGAAGTGCGAAACGAACACAAGCGCTTACTTTCAACAACGAAAACTTTACTTTCGTCATAGTCCGTATATACAAACATGATCTTAAAATTCCTGAAAAACAAATTTTCGTTGTTGAAAGTTAGCGCTTGTGCTCGTCTCGTACTTCTTTTTTGTCATTGTGTCTTCCCGCGCTATGCTACTAGCCAGTTTACGATGAACCAACAAGCCCACATTTTTACCCTTGGTCCTTTAAGTGCACCGTTTTCTTAGGTCCGTTAAAGTAATATGGTTACTTCCATATTGTAATCGCTGTCAATATTTAGCTGACCCCAGTCTATTGCAAACGCGGAAATTTGCCGCTTCGGATGGATAAATCATACTCAAGAGAGAGAGAGACACAATGACATGCATGAAAAAAAAAAATCACTAAATTGAATTATATGTGAATTCTATGTATCGCCAGTCGACTAGTTTATTTAATATTACCTCGACTTAGGTACGATTACGAGCTGCAGTTTATTGGGTTAACTTGGATAAAGCACTGCGTTAAGTACCTTAGCCTGTGATTGTGTATTCTTCCGCCGCACGTCCAAAGAACAGGCAGGCCTAATCCAGCGAAGCCGTCTACGGCTACCTTCTGGCGGATCGCCTCCGTGGACAAAACGACGCTTAGAACAACAATTTTTGACGCCCCTCGCCACCGATGATACCTCTTTCACAAGTGTCGCTATACTCGGCGGCGGCACTTCCGGCGAAACAATGGTGCGCCGTTATCTCGTGAAGTAGAGATCTTGCCAGTTCTGTTATCAGCAGTTGCCCTTTGGACTCGCTATGGGATGGACGCCTGTCGCTCGGTCCGATGAACAAGAGCGAGAATTAAAGGAGCTCGAACACGCACAGAAGCGCGAATGGGCGCGAGAACGACGTGAAGCCGCTGCCGCAGAACGTGCTGCCGCTGGTTTCACTGGCTTCCATTTTCACAGCAGTGGAAGGGCTTTCATTTTAGGGGCGAAGCTCCTTAAGGCGGCACCCGTTCGTCCCTCGTCGTGCTCGTAGTAGTGAGTAACAAGTCTTACCCTTTGACCTCCAAGGTGGTGCCGGTGGGAGATTTCTCCTGTGCGTTGTTGAACAATAAAAAATTCGCAGCGTGCGCGTTAACTAAAAGCCGAATTCTTCTGTCTCTGTAGAAGTGTAAGTGTTAGCTAAAAGCCGACTTCTTCTGTCTCTCATTCCCATTAGCAGCCATTGTTTACCTCCAAGGTAGTGCCTGGTGAGATTTCTCCTGTGCGTGATTAAACAATAAAAATTTTGTTCAAAACGCCGTTGATTGATGAAATAAACCAACGAAAGACGCCAGATGTTTTGTAAAAACAAAACGAAAGAACGCCAGATGTTTCTAAAGCAAAACGAAAAAGACGCCAGCTGCTTAACGAAAGACGCAAGGTGTTTTCTAAAGCAATGGTTTTCTAAACAATGAAAATTCACAGCGTACATGTAAAATTAAAGTGAGCTGCAAGTCGTCATAACTCATCGAACCTTTAGTATAAACGCGCCCGATCTCACGTCGGTGATGATGTACTGGGCAGAATTCACGGAAGATTCACGGTTTACCGATGAACCTCCGCAGCTTCGCCCACTCATCATCATTCACTCCGTGGATATGCTGTGATTTTTTTTTTCCCATTTGCTTTCCTTATAATATTTTGATGTACGTCGCACTATCATACCGAAAGTTAATAACGTGTTCTGGAACGCTAAGTGATTTTGAAACTAGCGGATAACAAAAATGTGGATGGAACTTTGAGAGCTGGAATAACTGTTTTCGAACACAATGGTTGTTGTACTTGAGATCTACCTAGAAGCTAAACAATAGATATTTGTCGAAAGCGATTTGTAACTGCGGGTATTTTATGGCACACAGCTAACCCACGCACCAGTATTACTTGCTCATCAAAAATATTTTCGAATTACGTTCAAAGGTCTGGCATTACGAGTGACATCTGTGTGACTACGAGCATAGGCGTGCGCACAGGGGGGAGGGCGGCCGCCCCCCCCTTATCACCTAAGAGGGGGGGGGGCACAAAATCTGCACCGTACATTGACCCGTCTAGGCACCTAACAGGGGGGAGGGGCGCGAAATCTGCCCCATTCATTGACTTAGTAGGGTGGGGGGGGGGGCGCTGCGACGAATCTTTGCCCCCCTAATGGGGAACTCTGCGCACGCCTGTGACTAAGAGTAATATTTTGTGGATACTCGGTGTCACCAGCACAGTTCGCTCACTTGCAGTGCCTGAATGACACACTGAAGATTTGCAAGAATGGAACCACGATCGACGTGAGTGGAATGACAAATTTGAAGCTTTTTATTTTTTTTTCTTTTGTTTATTGTAGATATTGTCTGATGGAAAAGTGGAACTTACGCAAGATTACGTTAATAGCAGTATGGCGGTTGGAATGGCTAAATTTAACGTATATGACCAGGGAATAAAAAGAGGAATAAACTAAAAGACAAGTATGATAGACTCTCAATTGCGTACAAGGCAATGTATATGTTACGTACAAGGCAATGTATAAAGGCTTCTCAAAAGAGAGAAGGACAGAATGACTAAAAACGCAAACAAGGAAATACAAGCGCGTGGGAGCCAGCTACGTAATGAAAGAAGCAAGATTCCTGTGTAAAATAACAGCACTAAGAGAGGCATGCGTCATTGATTCCGTCACAACATAAGCCCGATGTGTATTTCGCTTGTATATTGATGTCTAAAACGCCTATGTGCACCTCACTCTATGGACACTGATCTACAGCCACGCCGAAAGCAGGGCGTCGCATGCTGATTGCCAAGAGTTTTGGTAATATAATAGTTCGGTTCTCTGAGTACATAATTCACATACAAACCTATTCATCAAATCTTGCAATGACCGCACGAGGGGAAAATTTCTGCTATTTACCCGTAGGAGCACTTCAATCATCGACTTACTTCGTCGCCACTTTTTTCCATCATCATCATCCGCATCTTCTCTCCACTCTCTATACTACTACTCTCCCATTTCCTACTGCTGAGTAGCAGGCCAGAACATTGATTCAGGCCGACCTCTCAGCTTTTCTGCCATAATAAACCATTTCTCTCTCTCTCAATCATCGATGCCCGTGCTTCTTATAAGGCTAGAGGTGGGAAGATCATTTCAATGATTGCACATTGTGTATTGTGCCATAACTGATGTTGAAGAATTTCTCCATATGTGCACCGCCTAATATCTTTGTTTTTTGCCACACCCAGGTGTCGTTTGTGCAGTCATTGACTGCAGCCAACATGGTAAGTAAGATATGTTACCTTCGCATTATTAAAATATTTTTCCCGGTTATTTCGAAACAACTAAGGAGGCAGCCCGTTTTACTGGCTATTTAACCCCATCCTCTATAAAGATTTCTGCTAGAGGTTTGCCTTCCCCTTGCAAAACGTGTACTTGTACATTTAGCTGTTACTTGTTCTGCAGATTTTTTTTTGAGGACTAACACATCATTCTGCGTGGCATGATGCTATACTATAGTGCAAGCGTTAATGCTTGATGCCTAAAGAAACTATTGGGAGACGAAAGAGACGCCACACGCCATCGTTGTTCGTTTTCGAAAGACTGATGTTTATTGCGATGAGAATGCCAGTGGTAAGAGTTCCGGATTACATGGTTGCCAGAGGACTATAGAAAACAAGCTGGTGTTAGGAGATTTTACATATTCCCCCCCAATGAGCCTTAGCTCATTCACGTAGAGATTCCAGAGGATACAAAAGTTGCACTGGTCTTCGGATCACAGTCCCAGTTGGTAGTCGCACCATACAGGCCCTGATCCGCCCGTCACGTCCGATTAACACCTCGGCGACCACTCCCATCTTCCATAGTTGCCGTGGCAATAGATGCTCGTAGACAAGCACCGCCGTGCCCTCTCTGATGGCGTTCGACGAGGTCGGTACGTAGAAATGTGCACTACGCAGACTGTTCAGGTATTCCTTCTGCCATCTTCGCCAGAATTGATCTGTTATTCTTTGTCGGTATTTCCAACTCCTTTCAAGATTGTTCGGCCGTGGCGTAGCATCTTCGGAAGTCGATGTGGGCAGTGACGTCAGACGCTTGCCAACAAGAAAATGAGAAGGGGTCAGAGGTTCTACTTCGGTGGCCTCTGCAGAGACATATGTCAGAGGCCTAGAATTGATGACTGCTTCAATTTCGGTGAGGATCGTCGCAAGTTCCTCAAAAGTGCAGTAACTGTTTCCCAAAACTTTCTTGAGAGAGGACTTTACAGATCGTACCAATCTTTCCCAAAAGCCGCCCCACCACGGGGCTCTTTCGGCGATGAAGTTCCACTGGATGCGATGCTCAGCAAAATAATTTTGGTGTTCTTTCCCACGTATGGTTTTCCACAACCTTCGTAGGTCACGTGACGCTCGTTGAAAGGTTTTTGCGTTGTCTGAGAAAATATCTCGACACACTCCTCTTCTTGCCACAAATCTTCTGAACGCCTTGAGAAAGCTGTCGATTGACATGTCTGTTACCAATTCAAGGTGTATCGCTCTTGTGACCGCACATGTAAAGAGGAGAATGTAAGATTTCTTGTTTCTGCCCTGATCTTTTGTGTAGAGCGGGCCAGCAAAATCTATGCCTGTCACCTCGAAAGGCAACGCCTTTGTTACTCTCTCAGGAGGCAAAGGAGCCGCTACTTCAGTGGCGGCTCTGCAGTTGAAGCGGTCACAGGTCACGCATCTTTTCAGCGTCCTTTTTACTACCTGCCTGCCCTTCATTATCCAGAACTGTTCTCTTAGTTCTGTAAGCGTTTCAAGAGGCCCAGCATGTAAAAGGCGCCTGTGCGTTCCTTCAATTAATAGGTCAATATAAGGATGATTCGGCGGGAGCACAATCGGATGCCTGGTGTCGTAAGGCATCTCGGCATTTCTTAGACGTCCCCCAACTCTCAATACTCCGTGACTGTCTAGGAATACGTTCAGATCACGTAATGGTGAGCCCTTCGGTATTCTTGCTGAGTGAAAAATGCACTGAAGTTTTTCGGGAAAAGCCTCACGTTGCACCTCTCTGATTAGACATATCTGAGCTTTGTTTATTTGTTCGGCGGTCAGAAATCCCTGCTCTTTCTCGCGGGGATACCTAGAGTTGTGCACAAATCGCTGCATCCATGCGACAACTCTGATCAGTTTAGTCAAGGAACTAAATTGCTTAAAAGGCAAGGCTGATTTTTCCACCGACTGCACAACAGTGTGAACGTGAACTGGCTTTCTTTCATCTTCCGCAGTTAGGTCTTCACAGACGTTTTCGCTGCGTGGCCAATCCGCAGAGGGATGGGACAGCCATGAAGGTCCATGCCACCAAACCGTAGTTGTTTTGAGCACATCAGGCGAAACTCCTCGTGTTAAGAGGTCAGCTGCATTTTCTGCACCTGGGCAGTGGTTCCATTGGTCTGGATCTGTGAGCCGTTGGATCTCCATCACTCGGTTAGCCACGAAGGGTTTCCACTGCCTCGCAGAGCCGCGGACCCAGTGAAGTGCGATGGTTGAATCCGTCCACAGAAACCACTCTTCCACTTTTAGTGTAAATGATCGGGCCAGGTAGTCTTTCAGTCGGGCAACCATTAGCATACCCATCAACTCAAGTCTTGGAAGGGAAAGCTTCTTTAGTGGGGCTACTCTCGATTTGGACAAGATCAAATTTGCATTTGGAATGCCCAGTCGACAAACCCGCAAGTATGCAACCGCTCCGTATGCCTTGGGGCTTGCATCAGTGAATATATGAATCTCTATTTTGTCATATTCAGCACTGACACAACATCTTGGAACGGTTACCTCAGTTAAATGATACAGTGCAGTGTGCCATTGCGTCCACACTGCTTGCACCTCTTCGGGTAATGGTGCATCCCAGCCATCGCCTAGTTCCCAGAGTTCTTGGAACATCAATTTGGCAGTCGCAGTGACGGGAGAAAGCAGACCTAAGGGACCGAAAATACGCGCTGATGCCTGAAGAATGAATCTTTTGGTGTTGCAGTTTCGGTCGAGGAAATCTAAGATAGGCTCTATAGAAAAGGCAAGGTGGTCCTTTTCTTTATCCCATACAAGTCCTAACACACGCGTAGTACTGCTTGTAGGGCACTGCACTGTGTTTGTGGGACATCCAGTTCCTTCATTCTGAAATATCTCCTGCAACGTTTTGGAATTTGAATTCCACTTTCGAAGGAACATGCTTGCCCTTTTCATTATGCCCAGTGCTTCCCGATAGAATTCTTCAGCTGCTTCTTCCGTGTGGGCACCTGAAATGAGGTCGTCGACGTAGAAGTTCTCGGCCAGTGTTCGTGCTGTGCCCGAACAGTTGTCCATCATACCGAGATGGTGACGTATCGTGGCAGCAAGCAGAAATGGGCTACTGGTCACTCCGAAAGGGACTCATGTCATCCTCCAGACTTCAAGTGGCGGATTCGGTTTTTTCTTAGTGGGTACTTCTCCATACCAGAGGAAGCGTACGGCATCTCTATCTTCCTTTCTCAGTGATATTTGTAAAAACGCCTTTTCGATATCAGCACTGAGTCCGATGCGGTGCGTTCTGAAATTGAGCATGACCTTTAAGATATCTGGGTTTAAGTTCGGTCCTGAATCCAGTGCTTCATTGAGTGACACTCACCCGGTATCGCTCGACGACGCATCAAAGACCACTCTGACGCTAGTTGAAAGGCTAGCAGGGCGCAACACAGCTCGGTGGGGCATGTAATACAATCTCTTCTCAATACTTACTGCGTCTTTCGGGAGCCGCTCGGCGAATCCTTGTTCAAGGTACTGACGTATGGCCTCGTCGTACTTCGTCAGCATTGCCTCATCTTTCAACAGTTTCTGTGTGAGGCTGGCCAAACGTTTCTTTGCAACTCCCTCGTTGTCAGCAAGACGAAAATCCACGGGCTTCCATGGAAGAGCTACTTCGTATCTTCCATTGGTGAACTTAATGGATGACTCAAAAGCCTTATGAACTTCTTCGTGCTCCTGATTATGTGGAACTTGGTCCACAATACCCATGCTTTCGAGATCCCAGAAAGATTTGAGCTGAGTCGCCAATGCACATTTGTTTTCCGCTATAACGGCTCGAAGGACAGCTACCGTTGCACTGGTGTTGCGGTACGGCACTTTGCCCTGCAGTGTCCACCCGAAGTGTGTTTTAATTGCAACTAGGCCACCCTGAAGCTTCTGCACTTCGCCGGTCACTAGACTCCAATAGTAGTCAGCGCCAATCAGTATACCAATGCCATTTTGCTCTAATTGTGCAGGCGGCAAGGTAACGTCAGCTAGGTCAGCCACTTTCATTTTGACCTCTTTCATCACCTTCTCGGGCACAAGAAGCTCGTCAGAACAGATCTCAGGTATCTCCAAGGCCTCGAGACAGTGTTCTTTTCTGTCATACTGACTCCTCAACCAAAGCCGTACTCGCCTGCGCTTTTTCTAATGGCACTGTCTGCTCCTCCAAAGGGAAAAATGGTAATGTCTTCCTCACCAAGTACTTCCAAATTCAGCTGACGTGACAGTTCTTCTGTCACAAATGTTCTCTGACTTCCGCCATCAAATAGTGCACGGGTGAGCAGTCTTCGCTGGGTACCCTTTGCCCATATCTGAGCTGTCTGGAGCAGTACAGTTGTCGTTTTGTCATCTTTGCTACCTGTCGCAGAGTGCAATTCGGTTGCTGTGTTAGCAGCAGGCTTCCACGCAGGATTGCACATTTGAGTAAGGTGCCTCTTACTGCATGTTTTACACTTTACTCCTTTGTTGCGACATTCTCGCGATGTGTGCCCTTTAATAGAACATCGGAAGCATCTGCCAGCTTTGAGGAGTGCCCCTTTTCTATCTTCGAGAGAAAGCGGCGTCTGGCATTCCTTCGTCACGTGATCCTTAGCGGCACAAAACGCACAAGGCCCTTTCTGTTTGGAATCACTAGCCGTTAAGAGTGAAGCTGCTGACGCCCTCGGAGCTCTAGACCTTTCCTTATCAAAACGTGGTTTTGTACTACTGCCTTTGCCTTCTCTCTGCCCGACCTGCAACGCCTTTTCCCGGCTCTCCACTTCGTTTATGAGAAAACATTGCAAACTCGCAATGCACAAGCTATCCTCTTTTTTCTCTGCAGAGCAATGTTTGTGATATTCTACCACTAGTTCGCCTGGCAGCATTCGCAGAAGTGCGGAGGCAAGCATTGCTCCGTAGCTGCCTGTATGAACTCCAAGTGCCGTGAGAGCGGCTATATTTCGCTGCATGTGGTCATAGAGGCGACGTAGGTCTCTTACCTCCTGCCCGCTTCGTACAGTTGGGAGGTCCAGCAACTGCGTAAGATGCTCCTGGATGAGCACATCTGTGCGTCCGAAACGCTCCTTCAACAGCTCGATGACCGTATTATAGTTGGCTGCGGTCGCTTGTATACCGGCCACGGCCGCTGCTGCTCTCCCAGAAAGCGCCGACTGCAAATACAAAAACTTCTCTCGGTCGGAAAGAGCGTCGTTGTCGTGTATGGCTTGCTGGTACTGCTCCCAGAAGGGCTGCCACTCCGTGGCGGCGCCGCTAAACCGCTGCAGCTCGAGTTTCGGCAACTTCACCTTTGAACCGTTGGCTCTCAGGTTCCCGTTGCGAGGGGCTCGTGACGCCTCCGCTGCTGTGATGGCGTTCGCTCGTTGCGCTCCGGCTTGTTGGCTGAGCCTTGCGACGTAGGTTATTATTCTGTCGTTGTACGCGATTGTACGTGCGTAGTTCTCCTCGACTTCTTCGTCTGGCACAAGCGGCTCGACAGCAGCGTCCACCTCGTGCAGCTGTGTTAGGAGTGCGCCGAGTCTTGCTGACAGCACGTTCAGTGTCGTTTCGTCTGCTTGTGCTTCTAGCGATGAATCTGCCTCGGATATCAACTTCGTCGCTTGGGTTCTCAGAGCGCTTCTTTTTTTCTTGAGTCGTTCCATCGTACCTCCGTCGCTGCGTTGCTTTCAGCACCACGATTGACCTCGGAGGTAAGTAGAGTCTTTCTTCGCCGCTGGCTTTAGTTTTCAGTTTCACAGGGCGTGGCTTGTGGCGTCGTTAGGCCTCGTTGTTAGAACCGTGAAGTCCAAGGCGGTTGCACCTCCAGGGATCGTTGAGTTAACGGTAAAGTCCGTCGGAATGCCGACGCATGATGGCCTCTTTGCAATGCTGAACTGATGGTCGCTTCAGCTCCCGGGTTTCGGCACCAAAATAAACTATTGGGAGACGAAAGAGACGCCACACGCCATCGTTGTTCGTTTTCGAAAGACTGATGTTTATTGCGATGAGAATGCCAGTGGTAAGAGTTCCGGATTACATGGTTGCCAGAGGACTATAGAAAACAAGCTGGTGTTAGGAGATTTTACAATGCCTTGAACTATAGTGTAGTATCACTGGACTGTATTCTGTGTTGTTTTGCGCGTAGCTACGTGAATCGATTTCCTGAATGTGTGATAACTTTTATGGCTTGACTTACGTGTACTGTCCCTTGGTTTTCTTTTATGCAATTTCTTTTTAACTGCGGTGATTATTACGAACTCTATAATCTGTGAAGACACGTAGCTGGCGCTATCTAAAAGCGCTTACATCTCCTAAACGATGTGTAAATAAAAAACGTAACTTCCCTCCTATGTGCTGTAATTAAGGTGACAACACAAAAAAACGACACCCGATGCACAATGCCGAAGGAAAAGTGCATGTTACGTGGGACAACATTTTTGTTTGCATTAATTTTTTGTCCCAATAGTGAATGTACCGGAATACCACGAGATCCTGGATTTAACGCACTCAAGCGCTGACAGATATATGCCTCGGCGTAATACACCTTAAAGGGACACTAAAGTGCAACAATGAACCGGAGAAAATCAAGCTCAAAGTTTCACCTTTAAATTTCGCGCTGAAATCTGCGCTGGTGACGTTGCAGATTTCGAAGTGAGTTTTTCGTATTTTGGCGACATTGGCTCGGCGAAACTAATCGACACTCGGTGTGTTAAGTCACTGGCTCACACAGAGGACAACTTACTTATTTTTACCGATTAGAATCTACGTAGGCCCTAGAAGACGCCGTCAAAATCTGATATCACGGCTTTGTGCGGGAATATAAAGGAGGCGTAAAAATCTGCATTTTATTTTTTTGCGGTCTCTTGCTGACCAAGCATCTTCTCGCGGCATGCGTCGTTATTCTGGTTTTGTGAAAGTGTACTTTACTAATACGAGGAAAACCTTTTCTCTCTTTAGAAAAGTGCCTTTAATGCACCCACATAAGTAATACACCCGTCACACAGGCAAATTTATTGTCATTTTGAGCGACGGCACTTACGGCCCCAGAAGGTCACTTTGGTGGCGCGCTGCTACACGAGAAAGGGAGGTGTACTTTAGAAATAATGGTAATGGCGATGGGTACTTTAGTAGCACAACAGATATTTGTTATTTCAGGCAATAGTTTTTAGGCAATAATGTGTTACAGCAATAAACAGCCCTTAAAATGGATTTTGCTCGCAAACGCGGCGGCTTCGGCCATTGCACGGCATGTGCTGGGCATGCCCCTGGTGGCCGTGGCTGTCAACTGGCTCAGAGCGAGGATAGCAGTGTAGTTTTCTTTTTGTGGTACAGTACGTTCTAATGCGTAGGACTATTCCTAATGCCAACGACGATAGTTTAACAAGTGCCATGAACTGGGCTTCGGACAATATCTTATTTATTCTCGAGCCACTGCTACCGAGGCTAGACATTCCGTCACAGCGAAGTGAGTTTGGCGAACGCACTCGCCGGCAAGTGCACTATGCAGCTAGTGTCACTAAGCCTTCCCATGTGACAGCGTGCGAATGACACTAGCGGCGAAGCGCACTCTGTCAAAGTGCACTTAAGTTGCCTCGTGTGACAGAGGTAAAGTCAATATCACTAAGTTACAAATCATTAGAGTTGAGTACTAGTGATTAGTTGTACTGAGGACGGCTCTTCTTCCAGAAGCCCCCAACTTGTGGCACAAAGCGTGTCCTGCACTTACCTTGATTTCTCGGTCACCAAAGCGCTCCTGTATCTTGCCATTTTAGAGGTTCTCAAGAACTGAACTTTCATTCTGACATAAAATGTCGTTTGCCTTTTGTGTCCCTTTAAGGTATGTATATAAATAAATAAACAGCTGATCCGTATTTACGCCTCTTAAACACTACGTGATATACCAATCACGCAGTGTTCCTTGACTACCAGCGTACCAGTATTCCTTACCGTCCATATTTTACTCGTTATGGAAAACAATATATGAGAAATATGTAATATTTCTTCATCAATGCAGTGCTTTATGGGGGAAGCGATCACAACTTCCCCATTGAATATGACGCGAAACTTTTTGTGCAACATCCTGCACGGAAGCAAGGCATTGTTTGGGAATATATTTCTCATCGGGCCAATCATGTACGACCAGCTTATTACCGGAATATGTGAGTATCGGTGGTTTTGAAAGAAAATCATTATTCTTCCCGTAATTTTCGCAGTTGAGGGTTAAGGATTATTAGCTTGAGCATAAGACCTAAATGCTCTAAGGCTATCTAGTATAACATATTTTACAATTGAAAATGGCGCTGCTATAAAAGGTCGCTTACCAGATTGTTCACGGCGAAATCAATTTTCGGCACTAAGGTAAACCTGACAAGTGATTGGAACAGAAACAGATTCATACAAATAGGGAGAGATACTGGACAAGGCTATAGCGTAACACAGTAGTATTTTTTTTTATTGCGGGTGCGCTTGTTCCCCTACACAACTTTTCAAATTCTTAGGCATAACCTCTGCTCATTTACATCGCGTGACCTAAAGAAAACTGTACAAAACGCCATTGCCCATAAATACATGTATGCATTGTTTCTACATGGTTAGTCCACACATGGCAGAGTAAATTATTTCCGTTTCGGCGCCTTCCTGGGCATCAGACCTCCCCTACATACCGGTAAAATATTTGGGCCGCGCAAACATAGCCTTTCTCTCATTTCATGTCACAAAGCGATGAAAACTCCTAAGGTCAGAAACATCTGCATTCACTGGAAATCACACGACATTATGAACCACGGAACTCCGTTCTTTTTTTTTTGAATATTCAAAGAGCGTTTGGTTTCGAGAACTTCGAAGATAACTCCAGCCACCCCTTGCGTATAGAATTTGCAGTTGCGGGCGGGGATGAAATTATTTCCCGATACCTAATACTGTTGCTCATTGATACGTTAAGATGGTGGCGCTCTGGTAAACATTATTTCAGGTGCCGCTATATACTGCACTAGAAAAAGTACTTCGGGGGAGTTGGTGGCAATTTCATGATTGGCAGGCTACAGCGCCAAAGGGACAAGAACAGAGGAAGGAAGAGGAAGTGCTCTAGCCTGTGATTTCTGGGAGTGTAACGTTGTCGGATCGTTTTCATACGTACACATCACTCTGTCAACGATCTTTTCCTAAAGATCCCTTGTATTTTACGCCTTGTCGCAAACCGCCAGGATAGTCACGAGCCATCTCAAGATATGGAAACCAAAGCCTACCAACTATAAATGATGGCGCAAACCTGCATCCTGGCGGCTTTCGTCCTCCCTCCGCGAGTTCGGACCAACTAAGAAACTGCACGAACGAGCTTGTCTACTGTGGTCATCCGTTCAGATGAGAAACAAGAATCATATCGCAGAATGTAATTTGTTTACAAATGGGGGAAAAATGAACTTATGCTATAAAGAATGAAACTATTTCACTAGGTTTTTTGGAAAAAGTGTTCCGGGTTCCTGCACATGTGTCGGCACTCGGGTTTGATTTACGTCAGAAGACAGGTATAAAACCACAATTCCGCAGTTCTATTACAGAACGCCTAAAGTTGCTCTTCTTGCATTAAGCTGTTCTCAATGTCACGTGTTCTCAATTTCACGTGTTTGGAATGAAGGAACGGAATTCTTAGGGCTTATTTCTTTTTTTTTAACACTAGCTTAATGAAAACCACCAGATAATTACGCCAAAAAGGTCAAATGACGTTCATTGTACCGTTTTTAAGTGTATTGTAGCAAGTGTGATACAGACGTGGAGAAAGTAAAGTGGACAAAAAGACAACTTGCCGCCGGCAGGCTCCGAACCTGCAACATTCGGACAACGCACCTGATGCTCGTACCAACTGAGCTACGGCTCCTCGCGCCGTTGCTATGGGACGGCGGATTCAGGGTCGCTTATAAAGTGCATTCGCACTTAAAACGCCTTACTTCGGGTTGGTTACAACCTTAGGACTGACGGGTACCGGCCGGGTAATGGAGATTTGTTCGTTAGATCAGCAACTTCGTCAAAACGGGTTCCTTAGATTGAGTTCGATCTGTAGTTTGAGCTAATCAAACAACATTATTATGCTATGGTTTACTGAGTGAAGTAGTTATCCCATTGGGACTGGGCCCCTATACTGAAGAGGCACATTGGAGTTTGGAAATCATATGCGCCTCGTGCAGCATAAATGCCTTGCAAATGCATTATCATGCGGTGAGCGTTATTATAGTATGGTATATTTGATTGGGGTCAGTAAATTTTGTGACTTACGCACCGAAGTAGTTGACACTGCATTTTAACACACTTACAGCGAATGTTCTCGATGTGCACTTGAGCAATTTCACATTTCGCTTCTACAAAACTAATGTGAAAAAGAGTCCATATACAGTTAAACCCCTCAATAACGAAATCGCCGGGGAAGCGAGTTTTGTTCCGCCTCGTAAGAACGTCGTTGTCGCGAAAGTAAAAAAAAAAATGCGCACGCCAATTACTTCACACAACCAAACTTTCCCTAGAAAAGTCGCTTATCTTGCTTCAGACCAGCGTTGGCATTGTCCTGCGCTGCACACGCGCAACGTGCTGAAGTGCTATTATCATGCTGTCTTTAGATATGAGAATTCTAGAGAGCGAGCTGCACAGGTTGCCGAACTCCAATTGTAATATCCGCTTTTTTTTTGCCTCTCGCAGCATAGGCGATGATTCTAGACTTCTGAAGCGTCAAAAACTTGCGTTCTTCAATAGGAGGCGGCATCTTTTCGAAAGGCCAAACAACAGCGCGGGAGATATCTGCGTGTATAGTGAGAGACACGCGGCAGCGAGCAGTTGGGCCCTATAGTCTACAGAATGTCCAGAGTGTCCCTCGGCATGACGTCACTTTTGTGCGTGTTGTCGCAGTTGCCGACGCAGTTGCCAACAAAGGCGTTAGGAATAACCTGTTCTCAGCGAAAAAAAAAATTGTGTTGTTGCTATCATCATCACCCGGCCGTGTGTAAGCAGGAATGGTCGCACCAATGATTGTCCGCCAAAACGTATGTGCCCGACTCGTCGGATGAGCGGTGCTGAAATTTTCGAACTTCGAGATTCCCACCTAGCTCACGCGCTGAAAAAAAAATTGTTGTGGCTCACTATCTGAAACTTTCTTTACTAAGTACTTTTTAAACACATAGAGGACGATTGAGCTTCGCCTTCTAGAGCAGAACAGGATGGCGTAATCGGGCCCCGTGCGTATCGCCTTCTCAACTGCTAGCATGGTTTCGGATCTGGGAGCACGCATCAACTGTGCCGTAAGGAAACGAACGACTGTGCGCGTTACATTGGACGTTTCAAACTATCCTAGAATGGCTACAGCAAGGACAACTGTTAAATGCCCACTACACCATAACTCTTCCGTTTGCGAATTAGCGAAGGGCCCACTCTGCGTCCGTATTTATTTATTTTGTTCGAATACATAGAAAGCACGAAGACACAGAGGAAATGAGGAGGGAAGAGGCTGACAACTGCCACCTAAAGGAGCACAACGCCTGCCTGCTCATTTTGGAAAGGGGAAACAGAGGAAAGGAAGACAGGGGAGAAAGGAAGAGGAAAGATACTAGGAAAGAAAACAAAACAAAACAGATAACATTGACGTGAACACAAGTAAGTGGTCACATGGAAAAATGTCTATTGGCCACACGCGAACCTACGCAGGTGCTCACTTTGTTCATATTTTTGTTGATGAATCGCAACTATGGCTGAGCTCTTTGTAATGGGTGCGCCGCCATTCTACGATTCTGCCACGCAAATTACATTCGTTAATTAAACTCCTCCCACTACATGACATTCATACATTTTTCTTTTCAAAGCAGTTTAGAGCAATGGTGTTGCTTTGTGGTAGAGTACCTGCTTGCCTCGCAGAAGGCCTGGGTCCGATTCTCACTAGAACCGCAGAGTTTTGGTATTTGTTTTATTTGTATCGCTTACAAGTTTTCGCTCCTTACCAACGACGCTGACACCGACACTGACGCCAAGACCAGAATTTCTGCGAAATGAGCTCTGAAACGCAGTCGCGCTATAATCTTTGTGCTGTCGAGAGGGGCACATGCGTTGAAATATGTGGAAGTTCGCCGGGGACAGCGGCTTTTTACGTTGCTATGAGGATTTCGTTTTTGAGGGCTTTAGTTATTGATGATTCAACTGTAAATAAGACGGCAGAGACACAGCGAAAGCAGATTTTACTAAAACTACATCCCAAGTTCTGCAGAAATAAACAAAACATATCACGTGTAATTCAGTGTTACAGCGGCATGCTACCTGTGTGTTATTTCGCATGCCGTTTGTTTTATTTCAATAGCAATTATATGAACACTCTCGGCAGATTTTTTCCGTCGCCGTCATGTCCCGGATATGTATGTGCCCCCTCCTCTCTCTCCATATTATATATATATATATATATATATATATATATATATATATATATATATATATATATAGCAGAAGAAAAAATTCCGATGCACCCGACCGGTGAATTGAAACAGCGGCCACTTGATCCTCAGCACGATGCATTAGACAACTCCACCATGCGACGTGCATGCGCCAACGAAATAACGGCAGGCTATTTATGTACACCATTTACCGCTGGTACCTCGCAGATCTCGGAGCAGCTTGAGCGTGTTTTCTGTTACGCAACGCTCTTAGACTTTCTTTTAACATGAAAACTGCCCTTGAGACGCGCACGACAAAGTGGCCCCTTTCTGTACCTTCTCGTGATGTGGAACAAAAAAAGAACACCGGGTACATCTCTCAGACACCCCGTGTGGCAGCAGACGCAGAGGGGTGTCTCGACGTGCCGCAGCTAAAAGAAAAAGCAATATGTGAGAGCGTCTGATTCTCCATTGTGGACAATTGTAGCGCGTTGCTCAAGCACAAAGAAGTAACATTTGTGACAGTTGACAGTTGTTAGTTCACACTTCTCCTGTGTATACCTGTGCGTTCTTTTCGGGATTCCTTCTTTGTGCTTCAGCCCCGTGCTGCGAGCATCGAGCTGCTTGTCGTTCCTCGTGTGACATTCCACTTTCGTGCTATTGCATTCATTGCTTCGCCCTTGGTAGCGAAAGCGTGACTTTTATTCCGAACCTACAGAGCACCCCCAAAGTTCCGAACTACCGTAGTATCGGAGCTATTGCTGTAATAGTGGCATGAATATAGCCTACGTCGCAAGCACATTAATCACAGTTAACTCGCGGTTAAATTGCCCGTTAGATGTCTCCGTAACCAAAAGAATAGATGTGCAGGTGTTCCCCCTGCGCCCTGCTTACTGGCGTCATAGTGACGTGAACTGCAAACGCTATAGGAAGACGGGCAGGTGTTCCTGCGGCGGCGAGCAACTAGGAAAAATCAAGGACTTGCTCGAAAAAAATGCTGGTTTTTCCTCGTTGCCAAAGGTTTCCAGAAGGCCTCCACGTGTCGTTCGTTCATAGTCACATAATGCAACCGCTCTTCCAGACAGATCTGATGATGTTCATATATTATGCACGCTACATTGGCGCCTGTGACATTTTCATTTACTTTTTCTTTGTCTTTCGTATATGCAATAAATTCTCCGAAGGCCTGTTCAATATCTCCGAAGGCGGTGCAAAAAGCAACAAGTCACTCAGCGACAGTTATTACAACGCGTAGCATAAGCTTCAGAAACTCCAAGGGATGTGCGAAAGACAAGAACTATATCATAACACAGCACACTCCAAGAAAAAGAAACAGTCCTTGGACTCTTTTTTGCTGCATATGTGGCTCTCACAAGGATAACTCTTTTTAGAGAGACACGTTGACTCTCATTGGGAGAGTCGTGCGACGCTCGCCGTTCAAGAGAGAGTTAACGCGTCTCTCAAAAGAGAGTTACACATGCGAGAGTCACGTGTAGCCAGAAAGAGTCAAACGTCTAGTGCACGCTTTTAACAGGGGTTAATAATACTTTTGGGAATGACCATCGCACTTTTGGCCTGGCTACAATGGCCGGTCATATATTCATGGGCAAGTCTGCTTCCGTCTAAGCACTATTCCTTTCACCTTGTTATCACCAGCAACTGACTGATATCAGAGTCAGCGGCCGGCGCCGAAATGTCCCTCGAGTATCGGGTGCCTTCAAGTGCCACATGGATTCTACGGTGGTCGACGCTGACACAGTCTGCGCGAAAGAGCATGCGATTGTGCCCACCTGGCCACCAAAACACCGGCACCAGATATATATGTATCATCTCTAGCTTCTCTCTTTATTTTTCCTCTTTCAAACCCCAATTTCCCAACCACTGAGTCAGGTAGCACACTACTTGCTAATATCTGGTTAAGCTCCCAACATGAAGGAGATAGGGGGAAGCAAGTTTATTGAAACAAAAAAAAATGGCTGCGTATCTGCGTGCTACGCTGCAAATATCGTCGAAAGACAATAGTCTTCTGGCGTCCGTTGCTGCGCCGTTTCAGCGCAGCCCTAAGAAACACCAGGATTTTTAGAATTACGTATCTGTGTATTTTCTAGTAAAAGAGCAAACCACGTAATATCTACGTATTGATGTCGCGCCGCAGACATGCGTAATATTTGCTTTTTGATGGACAATGTTCACAAGTATGAACGCAGCTACCAGTTCAAGATGGCTCGGCACTCAGGAAGTGCTTAAACTTTGGCCGGGTGGCTGAATCATGTGACAGACAGAAAGACAGACAGATTGATCAAAATTTCTGCGTTTAAGTTCCCCAAGAAAGACTATCGTCTTTAAAAGAAATTTTCTCGCGGAGAGATGGTGGTCAGGCGATGCATGGCCTCCACCTTCTTGGCTCGTTGTATGACCCGGAGCTGGACTTCGAGGCTGGTGTTACGTAGCACATTCCTACGCCTCGGGTGAAGTGTTCCATCGGTAGACGCTGAACTGTTGCCACTAGCTACGAGATACCATACATTTGGTGATAGCTGCTGCCGCTTCACCGACATGGCTCATTAAAGCCAAAGCCTTAGGTGCCTCATCGAAGGCGAAAATTGACCGGCGTCCCGCGTCGACGTCTTTCATCGGTGGCGTCCACACGAGTGATGCAAAAAATAATCTCGTAACGACATCACCATATTACGTCACCAAGACGTCACATTAACATCACAATGACGTCATGTGACATAACTTGACGTGGTTGCGTCATTACAGGGCAACGTAGCTCGTTCAGAGGTGGGCTGATCACGAAGGCAGTGCAAAACCAGGTGAAGTGCATCCGATCGTGGAAGCCGTGGAAAACACGTTCGGCGCAGAAAGCATTCGTAGGGTGGCGAAGTATGATCAATGCAACAGGCTGAAGAAAAAGAAGATGGCTTTCACCTTCCTGTCACCTTAGGTGAGTGCATAAGAAACCATGTGAGTTTTTTTTACTAATTCGTATAGACCCCACCTCGGCCATTACGGAGATTAGGAAAGCGTAGAATGTTGCCCTTCGGGCAGGTGAATACACCGAATAGCTGCACAACCATAAGGTCAGCTTTGAATTGCGTGGATTCACAGAGAAACAATATCGGCTTGCATAGAAGCCAAGACCACTACCCATAGTGGCCGCCTATTTGCTACGCAGGCAGCGTTCGCGAGTAACTCCCAGGGTAACTGTCTCCACCCTGAAGGAGTTTCTGCGACGTACCACAATGAAATGAATTCTACCGTGTGGTTCAAATCTCCAAGGATGCTTTATTCGCCAGGAAGAGGTGTCGTTACGAAGACGCCTTGTGAGGACGGCAACCGACGCTACCGTTATGTGTACCTGGCGCCAAGCCTCCATGCACCAATCAGAGAAACCTGCCCGCATTGCTCGCCTAGAGCGCACTAGTCGTGTTCGAAGGGCAAGCTGCGTGCAGATATGGAGGCTTACGAATAGTAAGCATTGAGGCCCAATAGACTACGAGTCGGATTGTTCTGGAAGTGGACCGAATCTAACTAAATATCCGAAGGATTTCGAATGGTCAACATTCATTACAAAAATTAGATAGACTCATCCTCATGTCGTATTTAATATCTTAATAATAATATAAATAATAGGCGTCAGAGAACAAATAAGCGGATTCTTCGCATTGACAAAACACTTGAGAAAGCGCGAACGGTCGTTGCACAGTCGTTGTAAGGTGTGGCTTCCCTCAGTACCGTAGCCTTCACTGGCCTACGTAGATGCTGATGCTTAAAAATGCCTATCTTGAACTATGCCCGCGGCGATGAATCTTGTTGCGCGCTTGGAGAAATCTTGTATTCATTCAGACGCAAGGCTTAGATGCTTCATCAAACATGAAAATCGACCGTCGGCGTCCCGCGGTATCGGCGTTAACATTAGTGATGCAAAAAAATCATGTGATGACGTCCTCATATAGCGTCATCATGACGTCAAAGAACGCCGAAATTTGTAACGTCATTATGACATCAAATAACGTGATGCAACATCATGACGTCATCACCTGGCGACGTCGCTTGGTGAAAGGTCGGCCGATATCGGAAGCAGTGCAAGACCAGGTGAGGTGCGGAAACCTTGCAATGCCTGCGATCCGGGAGGCAGTGTAAAACAAGGTTAGATTCAGAAATATTTCGCAAGGAGCAAAGAAGGATCAATACGTCGGTCGAGACGAAAAAGAAGGTGGCTTTCGACTTCAAGTCGTCTTAGGTGAGTACCTAGGGGACCTTGTGAGTTTTGGGCGTACCTTGATCTTTCGAAATATTCGCAAGTATGTAGGATGGCGTTCTGGATAGTAGGTGTTCCAGTAGAATGTCAAATGAATAAGGACACCATTTCGATATTCGAAAATTTTTCACGTTCGCACAGCCTAGAGTATCTCTCAGGAGTAATGTTATACTGTATCCACTGGATACCAGAGTTTCTCATTAGAATACTTAGAAATCGCTGCCACAGTACGGCAACAGATACCTAAGGTGGCGTAAAAAGGAAGAGGGAACACTCAATTGTCTTTATGCTGCAACGTGCTCTACGCCGCTTTTCTTCTGCAGGTTTGCTCTATTGCCAACGTTTATCTCTCCTCTGAAGAAATAAAGCACTGAGAAAAAATAGTGATAAATTTTGTGACCGCCAAGAAGGAAAGCAATGAAATATGAGTGCAATAAAACCATGGCTTTCATGAGCGGATTATATATGTACATCTTAGGGATTGTATTTTGGTTTTATTTGATGCGTTATCAGATGCTACAGCATACAGGCGCCTGGAATAAGGTGAAGAAAAGGTGAAGCATATTTTGATTGCTTTTTTTTTGCTTTAACGATGGACGCAAACGACAGTAGGCAGATAAGTGCAACGGATAGGGCACGTCATGCGAAACAGAAAAGAAGTGCAGATGGCACAGTAGAGCAAGTCTGGAAGCCATATGTATGCGCATGTGTGCTATTTGAACTCGTTAAGGAGTTAAGATAGGTCTTCAGGAATTATTAATTTTTAAAAGCCTCTTGAAACACATCGCAATTCAGAGTTTGTTTTGCTCGAACTTAACTATCCGGTGTACCAAGCGTTTTATTTGAGCTTAAAGATAAGGAAATAAACAATAAGTGCACCCACTTGCGATTGTTGTCAAAATAGGTAATTGTTCTCACTCCGGAACCAAAAAAGAAAAAGACAGGATTGAGTTCAATCGTACGTGGTGTCATGTCATATGCCACTTGGATATTGCGACTGCATGCTAATATTGCGATTGCATGCTAATCGAGGGTCCATGGTGAGATTGTATAAAAATACAGATGCATGTCCCACTTTTCAACACTTTCGATGGCCATATCTTTATTTACCCCTTTTGTTGTGGAAACTGTAGACAACACCTCGTGAGTATTTTTGGCGAGGTGTCTCGTGAGTACGATTTGTTATAGCTCCTAGTGTTTTTTTTTCATTAAGGAGAAAGCCTTAAATGCCTCATCAAACGCGAAAATTGACCGGCGTCTCGTGTCGGCGTCTAACGCCGGCGGCGCCCAAACGTGTGACGCGAAAAATAATCCTCACAGGATGACATCACCATATGACGTCATCATGACGCAGAGGTTACTAAAATTTCCGACATCAATATGACGTCATTGTAACGTCACGTGACATCACGATGACGTCATCGCACAACATCGTAGCTTGGTCAAAGATGGGATGATCACGGAGGCAAAGCGAAACCAGGTGACGTGCCTCTGATTCTAGAGGCAGTGGAAAACCACGCTAGGTGCAGAAAGCTTTCTGAGGGTGGCGGGGCAGGATGAATACGTCGTCTGAGAAGAAAAAGAAGCTGGCTTTCGCCTTCTAATCGTCTTAGGTGTATTGATAAGGGACACTGTCAGCGTTATTCACATAGGTATGAAAAAGGCAAAAAAGACCAACACGTGTGACAGGCCCTACACCACTGCAAACCACGAGGAAAAGGCAAACCAGCTTACGTGGTACACCAGAGAATCTCCATTGCAATACCATGACCAGGAGCATGAGCAATGCACTTCCCTCAGGTTCCTGTTTCGCTACAAGCCGACAATGTCCGCCAGCACATAGAAACAAGGAAAGAAGATACGGCGCGTCTGGCGCACCCAACCAGGGGCAATACAATTACAATGTCTGAAGTAGGTGAATGTCTTTGCCTACAGGTTCAGGTTACCTGTAAAATAACATCCACTCGGACTTATGCATATTGTCACGGGCAGGCCCGTAGCCAGGAATTTTTTTCGGAGGGGGGGGTGCACTTGCTGAAAGCCTTGACTGTGTGAGAAAGACGCCTATTTTCATTAATTATTATGGATAAAACACCATCTGTCGTCAAAATTTCGGGGGGGGGGGGGGGCAGGCCCTCCCCCCGGGCTACGGGCCTGCTCACGGGTATGAAAATGTGACTGAATGAACCGAGATGAGTATGACATTGATGTGAGTCTGAGTCTCGAGCTGCCCGACTGGCCAGAAAACCAGTGTAGTTTGTGCAGCGTTAGCTTGCCCACTGCTAAGCGTCTACTACGGAATAAATACTCTCTGTAACATCTTTTTTCGTGGAGGGTCGGAAAGACCACCCAGGCCTTTGTGGAGTTGCGGGTAGCGTCCTTAACAGTATCTTGAATCCTCATCTCATAATATCTACAGTCCATTTTCATAGTATTTTAGTACCTTAGATATTTTTGGAAAGGACAATGCTGCTGCAATATGTATATATTTAAGCGTACCTTCTACTCAATATTTCAGATATTTGGAAGGGAAATAAAATAAGAGCATAAGACTAATCAAACTGACCTAAACTGCGCAACTCCTTTGTTTCAAAGCAAATAGGCTGCATCACTGCGTGCGCTGAAACTCGCCCAGGCTTGCGTATACACACCTGACAAATCCCACACTTGTAACCCGTTGTCCAGGTCAAACAACGCACCCAAGGGTAACACTTGAAGCGACTGACGCGCTCTCAAACAAAATAAATTAGTCGTAGCAAGAGAACATACATTAGCTTATCGGGCATCACACACAAAAAAAAAAGTTGGCCATACCGGGACAAAATACATCACGTCATCGCAAGATAACAGAACAACTGGGCAGGCTTGTGGGGGTTCATAGCAAAGCTGGGAAATTGCTACAGAACGAAGCTTAAGGAAAAGGTGCAAGGACCTTGAATTTCCTTTTTAACTGCCATTTTCTTTTGCATTCGTTTTGTATAGAGCTGACCGGGCATTATTAGGAATATCATGTGATCGTCTTTAAGAACACACCAGTAATCTTTCGTGGCGCACCATTTATTCGACTCTTGCCAACTCTTGCCAGATGATGTTTCTACTGTCGACACATGCTGACTTAAGCAAAGCACTTCTATTATAAAACGTCGATGCCGCCTCGAGCTTGCGAGACAGGTTGAAAAGCAAGTGGGCAGCACCAACCTCCCATGTGCCTTCGCCAAGTTCTTTGTCTCAAGCCGCCCACGCTGATTGCGCTCACCTGGTAAGTTTCTCAAGATTTCCAGTTAGTACTGAAATTTGGCAATAGATCATTTCGTCCCACCTCCTTTCGAATTTAGCAGGGAAATCTATTCTAGGAGTAGGCTCAATGTAGATGGATACGTTTTAGCATATTTTCCTATACGCAGGTACAATTCTGGATTGTAGATGGAGGCACATTTGGGGGAGTAGGTGATCGCACATCTTGTAACGCTCGTCTTGTGGGGTTCCTCCTTTTATTGTCTACGTTTTGCATCCGCGCGGTTCCTTGACAGTGTGCGCATTTTTTTTAATTCTCTGTTTTGTACACTATACGCAAGCGCCCTTCTCGTTCGATACTAAGCAGCTTGCCTTAGATGCCTTTTTGAAGCACTTTATGGAATCTGCAATGACTCAATACAAACTCGGACGTGCCGGGGCAGAAGCTTGTTCCGCCAGTATACACATGAAAAGCAATTCAATTACATTATCATGAGTACGTGGAAAGTTCGCCTGTTGTAACAAACTATAAAGGCGGTTTTGTAAAATCATGCATCGGGTAAAGCTTCATGATGAGATTATAAAATTGCATCATTCCTCTGGCACTCATCCCCACTACCGAATGCGTGTCTTATCGTTATGCCCTCTCGCCATTCACAGACATGTTGAAACACAGGCATGTAAGTATATGATGATTGCAAGGATGGCACGGGTGCACTGTCGCCATGATTGCACTCGATTTTTTATTTATTTTTATTTGTAAATACTACAATCCCTGTTTGGGATTTTCGTAGGGTGGAAGTTGAACAATACATGGTATGGTACGACGAGATTCATGAAACAGGTGGTAGGTGCAACCGGGTCACATATTTCGCGCGACCGAAAACAGAAAATGGGTTGATAAGAAAGGAAACGCAGTTACACATCTGTACATATACGTGCACATGCATATAAAGTATAATACATAGCAATCCTCAATTTAATTACATACACATAGCAACAAAATAGGAAATGTAAGTAAAATAAAATAATAATAAATAACAAGGCAAAATACACACATAGGCGCTTGAAGATTAAAATGTATCATCGAACTAAATACACATGAAAGCAGGTTCACAAACTTGAAGTAAAACTTTGCAACGAAGGCTGATACACTTGTTCTCCAGTCATTCATCGTCCTTGGAAAAAAAGAGTATTTATATGAGTTATTTCGTGTGTGATGCGGCGTTAGCGTTCTATCATGCCGTTGTCTTGTGCTGTATCTTGAGGTGAGTGGCGTAACAGAATATGCGTCGATCTTAACATGCCCCATTAATATTTGGTAGAGAAACTTCAAACGTGAATGACGGTTTCTAGTGGAGAGAGGTTGCAGATGAGCTCTGATTAACAGGTCACTTTCTGAAGTACGGTCGTAACGATTATATATAAAACGAACAGCTCTTTTTTGAATCATTTCTAATATATCAATATTCGTTTTAGTATATGGGTCCCAGATAGCGGCAGCATAGACTAACCTGGGCAGAATAACAGATTTATACGCAAGGAGACGCACAGTGGGGGTGGATAGTTTCAGTGCTCTGCGAAGAAAAAATAGTTTACGGTGTGCGTGAGCTATGACTTGGTCGATGTGTTTATTCCACCGGAGATCACTCGTTATCAAAAGTCCTAAGTATTTGTATTCGGTTACCTCGGTAAGGTAATTGTTGTTGTAGCCGTAATAATAAGTTAGAGGCGTTTTCTAGTGCGTAATTTTCATTGTTACCATTCTTTTCAAGATTGACACACATCTGCCAGCTCTCGCACCATGACACAACCTTTTCACAAGCTTGATTTAGAAGCAGTTGGTCAGTCGGGGTTTTAATCTCGCGGTACAGAATGCAGTCATCGGCGTAAAGTTTAATTTTTACCGGGATGCCATCAACTATGTCATTTATAAAAATAAGGAAGAAAAGTGCTCCAAGGACCGAACCCTTCGGGAACACCGGAAGACACGGAATCTTTACCTGAACAATGTTGGTTGAAAGAAACAATTTGTTGCCGACCAGTTATATATCTGAAAGAAAGATAAATCTGAAAGAAATTCGCCAGCGCAAGAAACAAATAGAACTTTGAAAACGAAGACTATTTAACCACTGCACATTCTTTGCACTTCTTTTATTTCTAAACATCTGCAATAGGCGCGAACTGTTTGCATGCAAAATCACAATACAAATATATATCTCAAAAGCTCATTAAGGCGAAAGCCTTAGATGCCTCATCAAACGCGGAAATTAACCGTCCGTGGCGTCGGCGTCAACACAAGTGATGCACAAAAATAATTATGCGATGACGTCACTGTATGACGTTATGACGACGTCACAGAGCGTCCACATATGCATCGTCATTGTGACGTCATCATGACGTCATATTGCATGACGTCACACGATGACCTCATCACCTGACATTGTCGCTTGGTCAAAGGTAAGCTGATGATGGAGCTAGTGAAAAAAATCACAGCATATCCACGGAGTGAATGATGATGAGTGGGCGAAGCTGCGGAGGTTCATCGGTAAACTGCGAATCTTCCGTGAATTCTGCCCAGTACATCATCACCACCGACGTGAGATCGAGCGCGTTTACACTAAAGGTTCAATGAAAGTTATGACGACTTGCAGCTCACTTTAATTTTACATGTACGCTGTGAATTTTCATTGTTTAGAAAACCATTGCTTTAGAAAACTTCTGGCGTCTTTCGTAAAGGGACACTAAAGGCAAATAACAATTCATGTCAGAGTGAAAGCCCAATGTATGACAACTTCTAAAACGGCAATATTATCAACAGCAGTGCCCTACTTACCGAGAAATTAAGCTAAATGTATCACATGATGAGCGCCACGAGTGGGACATTTTCGAAGTGATCCCGATGACGTATGGAAGTCGGCCTACAATAAATCACTAGTAATCAAACTAGCAGCACTAAAAAAAGAACATTCCGAGCATCAAAAGACGTAATAAAATGCTGTTAGTTCGTTTCCGCTTGATTCACGGAAAAGAAAACCTCCGTGGCGTTGCCATGGGGAATGGCGCGCGTGGTTCAAAGGTTCCGTTTTCGCCGAACTGTGCCTCGCCCGTCTCAGTGGTAGTTTCGGGATCGCGTACTGCCGTGCGTGTTTTGCGCGCTCGTGAAAGTCGCTCTGACAGAAAGTTCGACAAAATGCCGCATGCGTGTGATATTGCCGGATGCCCGAATGGTGCACAACGCCAGTGCTGCAGCAAGGAAACCGGTGTGTCTTTTCACTGGGTGCCGCGGAATGAACCCTTACGCTCGAAGTGGCTTAGTGTCATGCCATTGCGCCAGTCTGCTAAACAGTCAAAACCTCTGCGTGTGTGCTCGCTGCACTTTCGTACTGAGGATTACGAGACCAACCGCAACTTGGTGACGGCTTTGAATGTGCCCATCCGAACAAGTCTTTGCCGCAGCGCCGTTGTTGCTACTGTGGGTCCCGCTACTCCGCTCGGCTGCTACTAGTGTCGGCGGCCGCGCAGTAAAAGCGGGCAACGTTGGGCACGGCAGCAGTGACGTATGAGAGTCGTATTTTCAGGCGGGAGATTTGAAGCGCGCTAACGCGATGCGGACCACTAAAAATGTGATTTTATTTCAAAAGAAGCACTTCCTTGGCACAAAAGCAGCGCTACGAGGTTTCTGGACCGCTATTTCAACAATCAACGTCGACTTAATATTTGCCTTTAGTGTCCCTTTAAGCAGCTGGCGTCTTTTCGTTTTGCTTTAGAAACATCTGGCGTTCTTTCGTTTTGCTTTTAGAAAACATCTGGCGTCTTTCGTTGGTTTATTTCATCAATCAACGGCGTTTTGAACACAATTTTTATTGTTTAATCACGCACAGGAGAAATCTCACCAGGCACTACCTTGGAGGTAAACAATGGCTGCTAATGGGAATGAGAGACAGAATAAGTCGGCTTTTTAGCTAACACTTACACTTCTACTTCTACTAACGTTTCCTACTGGAACATGCCAGTGGCTTCTAATGGGGAATGAGAGACAGAAGAATTCGGCTTTTAGTTAACGCGCACGCTGCGAATTTTTTATTGTTCAACAACGCACAGGAAAAATCTCCCACAGGCACCACCTTGGAGGTCAAGATCTGGTACTAGCGTTACGACTGGTTACGCACTACGACTACTACGACTACGAGGGACGAACGGGTGCCGCCTTAAGGAGCTTCGCCCCTAAAAAATTACACCATTTGCCGCTAAAGGGGACCATGAGGCGATGCGAAGCCGGAGAACTTGCACGATCGCGTTCCGTTGGCGTTCGTTGGACATGCAACCCACCTCGCGTCGTGGAACTCGAAGAGGAACGCTATGCGCGTCTTGTATTCCCTCCAGCCTCGCCGTTAATTCTCACAGGGCGAGCGGGGAACGCGGTCGACAGGCGTGCGAGAGGGGGGCAGCGTAGGAGAGGAGAGAGAGGGCGAGGGGACGCGCATGCGCTGGTGCTCATCGCGGCGTTGCGCAGGAGAGACTTTCGGCATGTCTAGCCCGCCTTTCAGAGGAAGAGTGGAAAGGGGAAGTTGAGAGGGGAATGGGAGAGAAGGAGGGGAGAGGGAAAGTAGAGAGGGGTATGAGAGAGGGGAAATGGGAGAGGGGATGTGGAGATGTGGAGGGGAGAGGGTGAGTGAAGAGGGGAGAGGGGAGGGGCAGGAGGAATGGTGAGGGGGAGTGGAGAGGATGTGTGTGGAGAGGGTATGCGCATACGCAGTAAGGGTGGTCACGCCGCACACCACCACCACCGTATTGAACTCCGCCATAAGATACTTCGCATCTAAAACGCAAAAAGCTTGCAAAGCCTCCGATCCCGGAGGCAGCGTGAAACCATGTTAGAGGCAGAAAGCTTTCGGAGGGGAGGGGGGCAAGATGAATATAGCGACTGAGAAGAAAAAGATGGCGGCTTGCACCTTCGAGTCGTCTTAGGCGATTGCATAAGAAACCGTGTGAGTTGTTTATTACATTCTGAAATTTGCAAGATTACTAGGTACCTTAAGAAACAAATCTGAGAAAACGTTACGTATCTGCGGACTAGTAAAGCGCGGGACACATGGTGCGAATTCGGATGCGGTTCGTCGTACGGCTGTTCGTGCCAACAGCCGCATCCGACAGACGCCCAACAGGTTCCATCAGCGTGCGGAGACGATTCGCACGCCGCACGGGCATCCAACTTGCTGAATGTAGCCGCGCGGCTGCCGCGTCGGTCTGACGGCAGCAGCCAATGGCAGCGCGGGAGAGGCCTGACGTCCACGCTCTGGTGGCGCGTTTGTTGCTTGTTTGTTTGTTTGCGCGTTTGTTGCACTACGTTCGGACGGCTCCGATCATAAAAAGCGTTGGTTAAACTTTCTTTCTGACATTAAATAACTCATGACGTTTGAAGTGTGTCATTTGTGCAAGGCGGCGCCCGTTTCCGAACCACTAGCGAGATATCGAGCCGTGATGGAAGGCCACTTCGCAGGTAACAGCCGCACCGGCCGTCTCGGCGAACCGGCCCGCTTCGCTTCCACCGTCGCTCGTCAAATCGAGGCCTACGAGAAAACCAATTGCGCATGTAAACGCGTGTCAGGAGCCTAAAAGTTTTAATCGTGTTGATAAAATAAGCGCTCGACGATCAGCTCGCGTTTGATCGCGAACGGCGCTAGCGACAGCGTCCGCTTCGCTAGGCCTACGCTCGGTGTCGTGACAGGCCTACTCTCGGAGTCGCGAGTGAATGCGGGCTGTTGAGATGTTTGTCGCTTGCGAAGGCGTAGCTTTATTGGCAATGTTCTTACAGAACGAAGCGTGGCTGCGTAAGGTTGTTTGTATTGTACTCAACGAAGAGGATACGATTTCTTCCGAGCGTGCAAGCCGGGGTGCCGTGTGTGGGCGGAGCCTGCGTGCTGATTGCTCGTTCGCGCCCATGAGTTCTAAATCGCCGTATACCGCGTGCGGCGTCGCGCGTCGGATCGGATGCCGAATCGCACCATGTGTCTAGCGCTTAATCCTAATGAATATGCGAATACTTAGTCGCATGGTGGTAACACTGACTAAATATACATCGATTCTTTGTAAAAATCAACGGTTGGGAACGGAAGCGTTATCTATGTAATAGTCCACGACTACGTAAAATCAATGAAGCCATGAGAAAGTTTTTGTTGAGGGGCTCGTTTGGGTCAGCTTTCTTATATTGAGCTGCAGGGATTTCCGTGAGGTCCCGACTACTTGGTTACATAACAGAAAGACAGACCAAAATTTCTGCATTGAAGTTCCCCAAGAAAGACTATCGTCTTTAAAAAAATATATACGCTGGTACTACTGAAGACTTTTAAATGCAAAGCATTTCTTAGCGAACTTCTGCGACTTTGAGCGTATCTATCTATCTATCTATCTATCTATCTATCTATCTATCTATCTATCTATCTATCTAATCTATCTATCTATCTATCTATCTATCTATCTATCTATCTATCTATCTATCTATCTATCTATCTATCTATCTATATCTATCTATCTATCTATCTATCTATCTATCTATCTATCTATCTATCTATCTATCTATCTATCTATCTATCTATCTATCTATCTATCTATCTATCTATCTATCTATCTTCCCGCCTACGAATTTGTGCTCTCCTGGCAGTTTTGTTCATGAGGTGCATACCAAAATTGGTATGGCATAAGATGCCTGCATGACGAGTACAAACGAGTGGTAATAACATGAAAACCATGACATGCATGTCATGTACAGCATGATTTACATGCCACAGTCTTGGTGCACTTGTGGCCGTTTCGTTATTTGATATATACCAAAATTGGTATAGCTTGACAAGAGTGTGGCGAACATAAATAACAGGAGTTTATATGAAAATCATGACACGCATGCCATGCCCAGCATTATAGAAGCAGCGCAAAAAGACGTAGACGAAGAATAAACAAGCACACTGGACGAGCGCTGACTCGCAACTGAAAAATTTATTTGGAAAGAACATCGAAGAAAAACAAGAGAAAACAACGAAAAAACGTGTGCTAAACAGCGTGTCAAACAGCAGAAAACGCTAATCTAGTTACCAACATAGGCATCACCTTACAGTACATGTGCCAAGTAGATAATCAAACTCTTTTTCTGTCAGTGACAATGATGGCTGACTGACGCATGCGTCTCCCCATTCTTTTGATGTGGAATGCCTCTATCACCTCTCGAGTAATCTTGCATTTGTGTGATGACAAGACCTTTGTGTCTGAAAACACTGGTAAACAGCCACACGTGCAACAGTGCGATGCGAGATGTGAAACATTCGATTTGTTCAGTGACTGGTTGTGTTCCTTTAAAGCGCACGTTAAGGCATCTGCTGGTTTGCCCAACGTACGAATTCCCACAAGTGAGGGGTATCTGGTAGACGACCCCACACTTGCACGGCACATATGTAGGCTTTACATGGTTTGTTCCACAACCTTCATTATTAACACCATTCTGCTCTATTTTTTTCCTAACGAGAGGACAAATTGCAGAAAATCTGTTAGGAGCAGAAAACACAGTTCTAACCCCGTAAAATAGAGCAGAATGGTGTTAATAATGAAGGTTGTGGAACAAACCATGTAAAGCCTACATATGTGCCGTGCAAGTGTGGGGTCGTCTACCAGATACCCCTCACTTGTGGGAATTCGTACGTTGGGCAAACCAGCAGATGCCTTAACGTGCGCTTAAAGGAACACAACCAGTCACTGAACAAATCGAATGTTTCACATCTCGCATCGCACTGTTGCACGTGTGGCTGTTTACCAGTGTTTTCAGACACAAAGGTCTTGTCATCACACAAATGCAAGATTACTCGAGAGGTGATAGAGGCATTCCACATCAAAAGAATGGGAGACGCATGCGTCAGTCAGCCATCATTGTCACTGACAGAAAAAGAGTTTGATTATCTACTTGGCACATGTACTGTAAGGTGATGCCTATGTTGGTAACTAGATTAGCGTTTTCTGCTGTTTGACACGCTGTTTAGCACACGTTTTTTCGTTGTTTTCTCTTGTTTTTCTTCGATGTTCTTTCCAAATAAATTTTTCAGTTGCGACTCAGCGCTCGTCCAGTGTGCTTGTTTATTCTTCGTCTACGTCTTTTTGCGCTGCTTCTATAATGCATACGTACCAACTAGCCCAACTTTCTATCATGCCCAGCATGACTTGCGTGCCACGCTCATGGTGCGCTGGAGGACGTTTCGCTAGCTTCATATACACCAAAATTGCTATTGCGCGACCTCACTATGTGACGAACATAAACAGTAGGATTTGATATGCAAATCATGAAACGCATGTCACGCA
This sequence comes from Rhipicephalus sanguineus, assembly GCF_013339695.2. NCBI lineage: Eukaryota > Metazoa > Arthropoda > Arachnida > Ixodida > Ixodidae > Rhipicephalus > Rhipicephalus sanguineus. Next base: position 109,568,154 of record NC_051182.1, on the reverse strand, counting down.
CAGCTTGACTTACGTGCCACGCTCATGGTGCGCTGGCGGACGTTTCGCTAGCTTGATATACACCAAAATTGGTATTGCGCGACCTCACTATGTGACGAACATAAACAGTAGGATTTGATATGCAAATCATGAAACGCATGTCACGCACAGCTTGATTTACGTGCCACGCTCATGGTGCGCTGGCGGACGTTTCGCTAGCTTGATATACACCAAAATTGGTATTGCGCGACCTCACTATGTGACGAACATAAACAGTAGGATTTGATATGCAAACCATGAAACGCATGTCACGCACAGCTTGACTTACGTGCCACGTCATGGTGCGCTGGCGGACGTTTCGCTAGCTTGATATACACCAAAATTGGTATTGCGCGACCTCACTATGTGACGAACATACGTGCCACGCTCATGGTGCGCTGGCGGACGTTTCGCTAGCTTGATATACACCAAAATTGGTATTGCGCGACCTCACTATGTGACGAACATAAACAGTAGGATTTGATATGCAAATCATGAAACGCATGTCACGCACAGCTTGACTTACGTGCCACGCTCATGGTGCGCTGGAGGACGTTTCGCTAGCTTGATATACACCAAAATTGGTATTGCGCGACCTCACTATGTGACGAACATAAATAGTAGGATTTGATATGCAAATCATGAAACGCATGTCACGCACAGCTTGACTTACGTGCCACGCTCATGGTGCGCTGGCGGACGTTTCGCTAGCTTGATATACACCAAAATTAGGTATTGCGCGACCTCACTATGTGACGAACATAAATAGTAGGATTTGATATGCAAATCATGAAACGCATGTCACGCACAGCTTGACTTACGTGCCACGCTCATGGTGCGCTGGCGGACGTTTCGCTAGCTTGATATACACCAAAATTAGTATTGCGCGACCTCACTATGTGACGAACATAAATAGTAGGATTTGATATGCAAATCATGAAACGCATGTCACGCACAGCTTGACTACGTGCCACGCTCATGGTGCGCTGGCGGACGTTTCGCTAGCTTGATATACACCAAAATTGGTATTGCGCGACCTCACTATGTGACGAACATAACTAGTAGGATTTGATATGCAAATCATGAAACGCATGTCACGCACAGCTTGACTACGTGCCCCGTCATGGTGCGCTGGCGGACGTTTCGCTAGCTTGATATACACCAAAATTGGTATTGCGCGACCTCACTATGTGACGAACATAACAGTAGGATTTGATATGCAAATCATGAAACGCATGTCACGCACAGCTTGACTTACGTGCCACGCTCATGGTGCGCTGGAGGACGTTTCGCTAGCTTGATATACACCAAAATTGGTATTGCGCGACCTCACTATGTGACGAACATAAATAGTAGGATTTGATATGCAAATCATGAAACGCATGTCACGCACAGCTTGACTACGTGCACGCTCATGGTGCGCTGGCGGACGTTTCGCTAGCTTGCATATACACCAAAATTAGTATTGCGCGACATCACTATGTGACGAACATAAATACGTAGGATTTGATATGCAATCATGAAACGCATGTCACGCACAGCTTGACTTACGTGCCACGCTCATGGTGCGCTGGAGGACGTTTCGCTAGCTTGATATACACCAAAATTGGTATTGCGCGACCTCACTATGTGACGAACATAAATAGTAGGATTTGATATGCAAATCATGAAACGCATGTCACGCACAGCTTGACTTACGTGCCACGCTCATGGTGCGCTGGCGGACGTTTCGCTAGCTTGATATACACCAAAATTGGTATTGCGCGACCTCACTATGTGACGAACATAAATAGTAGGATTTGATATGCAAATCATGAAACGCATGTCACGCACAGCTTGACTTACGTGCCACGCTCATGGTGCGCTGGAGGACGTTTCGCTAGCTTCATATACACCAAAATTGGTATTGCGCGACCTCACTATGTGACGAACATAAACAGTAGGATTTGATATGCAAATCATGAAACGCATGTCACGCACAGCTTGACTTACGTGCCACGCTCATGGTGCGCTGGAGGACGTTTCGCTAGCTTGATATACACCAAAATTGGTATTGCGCGACCTCACTATGTGACGAACATAAATAGTAGGATTTGATATGCAAATCATGAAACGCATGTCACGCACAGCTTGACTTACGTGCCACGCTCATGGTGCGCTGGCGGACGTTTCGCTAGCTTGATATACACCAAAATTGGTATTGCGCGACCTCACTATGTGACGAACATAAATAGTAGGATTTGATATGCAAATCATGAAACGCATGTCACGCACAGCTTGACTTACGTGCCACGCTCATGGTGCGCTGGAGGACGTTTCGCTAGCTTGATATACACCAAAATTGGTATTGCGCGACCTCACTATGTGACGAACATAAATAGTAGGATTTGATATGCAAATCATGAAACGCATGTCACGCACAGCTTGACTTACGTGCCACGCTCATGGTGCGCTGGCGGACGTTTCGCTAGCTTGATAAACACCAAAATTAGTATTGCGCGACCTCACTATGTGACGAACATAAATAGTAGGATTTGATATGCAAATCATGAAACGCATGTCACGCACAGCTTGACTTACGTGCCACGCTCATGGTGCGCTGGCGGACGTTTCGCTAGCTTGATAAACACCAAAATTGGTATTGCGCGACCTCACTATGTGACGAACATAAATAGTAGGATTTGATATGCAAATCATGAAACGCATGTCACGCACAGCTTGACTTACGTGCCACGCTCATGGTGCGCTGGCGGACGTTTCGCTAGCTTGATATACACCAAAATTGGTATTGCGCGACCTCACTATGTGACGAACATAAATAGTAGGATTTGATATGCAAATCATGAAACGCATGTCACGCACAGCTTGACTTACGTGCCACGCTCATGGTGCGCTGGCGGACGTTTCGCTAGCTTGATAAACACCAAAATTAGTATTGCGCGACCTCACTATGTGACGAACATAAATAGTAGGATTTGATATGCAAATCATGAAACGCATGTCACGCACAGCTTGACTTACGTGCCACGCTCATGGTGCGCTGGCGGACGTTTCGCTAGCTTGATAAACACCAAAATTAGTATTGCGCGACCTCACTATGTGACGAACATAAATAGTAGGATTTGATATGCAAATCATGAACGCATGTCACGCACAGCTTGACTTACGTGCCACGCTCATGGTGCGCTGGCGGACGTTTCGCTAGCTTGATAAACACCAAAATTAGTATTGCGCGACCTCACTATGTGACGAACATAAATAGTAGGATTTGATATGCAAATCATGAACGCATGTCACGCACAGCTTGACTTACGTGCCACGCTCATGGTGCGCTGGCGGACGTTTCGCTAGCTTGATAAACACCAAAATTAGTATTGCGCGACCTCACTATGTGACGAACATAAATAGTAGGATTTGATGTGCAAATCATGAAACGCATGTCACGCACAGCTTGACTTACGTGCCACGCTCATGGTGCGCTGGCGGACGTTTCGCTAGCTTGATAAACACCAAAATTAGTATTGCGCGACCTCACTATGTGACGAACATAAATAGTAGGATTTGATATGCAAATCATGAAACGCATGTCACGCACAGCTTGACTTACGTGCCACGCTCATGGTGCGCTGGCGGACGTTTCGCTAGCTTGATAAACACCAAAATTAGTATTGCGCGACCTCACTATGTGACGAACATAAATAGTAGGATTTGATATGCAAATCATGAACGCATGTCACGCACAGCTTGACTTACGTGCCACGCTCATGGTGCGCTGGCGGACGTTTCGCTAGCTTGATAAACACCAAAATTGGTATTGCGCGACCTCACTGTGTGACGCACATAAATAGCAGGAGTTAATATGAAAATCATGAACGCATGTCATGTATAACATGACTTACGTGCCACGCTCATGGTGCGCTGGCGGACGTTTCGCTAGCTTGATAAACACCAAAATTAGTATTGCGCGACCTCACTATGTGACGAACATAAATAGTAGGATTTGATATGCAAATCATGAAACGCATGTCACGCACAGCTTGACTTACGTGCCACGCTCATGGTGCGCTGGCGGACGTTTCGCTAGCTTGATAACACCAAAATTAGGTATTGCGCGACCTCACTATGTGACGAACATAAATAGTAGGATTTGATATGCAAATCATGAAACGCATGTCACGCACAGCTTGACTTACGTGCCACGCTCATGGTGCGCTGGCGGACGTTTCGCTAGCTTGATAAACACCAAAATTGGTATTGCGTGACCTCACTGTGTGACGCACATAAATAGCAGGAGTTAATATGAAAATCATGAACGCATGTCATGTATAACATGACTTACGTGCCACGCTCATGGTGCGCTGGCGGACGTTTCGCTAGCTTGATATACAGCAAAATTGGTATTGCGCGACCTCACTATGTGACGAACATAAATAGTAGGATTTGATATGCAAATCATGAAACGCATGTCACGCACAGCTTGACTTACGTGCCACGCTCATGGTGCGCTGGCGGACGTTTTGTTTCGCTAGCTTGATACGCTCATGGTGCGCTGGCGGACGTTTCGCACTTGATAAACAAAATTGGTATTGCGTGACCTCACTGTGTGACGCACATAAATAGCAGGAGTTAATATGAAAATCATGAACGCATGTCATGTATAACATGACTTACGTGCCACGCTCATGGTGCGCTGGCGGACGTTTCGCTAGCTTGATATACAGCAAAATTGGTATTGCGCGACCTCACTATGTGACGAACATAAATAGTAGGATTTGATATGCAAATCATGAAACGCATGTCACGCACAGCTTGACTTACGTGCCACGCTCATGGTGCGCTGGCGGACGTTTCGCTAGCTTGATAAACACCAAAATTGGTATTGCGTGACCTCACTGTGTGACGACATAAATAGCAGGTTTGATATGAAATCATGAAACGCATGTCATGTATAACATGACTTACGTGCCACGCTCATGGTGCGCTGGCGGACGTTTCGCTAGCTTCATATACACCAAAATTGGTATTGCGCGACCTCACTGTGTGACGAACATAAATAGCAGGATTTGATATGAAAATCATGAACGCATGTCATGCAAGCATTGACTTACGTGCCACGCTCATGGTGCGCTGCGGACGTTTTCGCTAGCTTGATATACAGCCAATTGGTATTGCGCGACTCACATGTGACGCACATAATAGCAGGATTTAATATGCAAATCATGAAACGCATGTCATGTATAACTTGACTTACGTGCCACGCTCATGGTGCGCTGGCGGACGTTTTCGCTAGCTTCAATAAACCCAAAATGGTATTGCGTGACCTCACTATGTGACGAACATAAATACAGGAGGTATATGAAATCATGAACGCATGTCACGCATAACTTGACTCACGTGCCACGCTCATGGTGCGCTGCGGACGTTTCGCTAGCTTGATATACAGCAAAATTGGTATTGCGCGACCTCACACTATGTGACAACTAAATAGTAGATTTGATATGCAAATCCTGAAACGCT